>NC_140180.1:56421781-56624281 GCF_963971535.1 Notolepis coatsorum
TTAGAAACACTTTAAAGGAAGGAGGTACTGTATAGTTTAGATACAGTAAGAGTCAACATTGTAAATTGTATATTGCATAGTAGTGTATATATGTTATATGTTATTACTATTGTATTATGCACATCGTTGTGGGCAAGACCACCCGCATTTCATTGTATACTCTTATGCCATGACAAATAAAACTCTTGACTTGACTTGACTATAATAAGAACCAGTTTCTCAGGAACCTAGCATGTCTTTTTTTTACCATGCATATCTTGTGTCTTATCTATTTAATTTTGTTATGCCTATTTCATTTTATTTTATTATTGTATTTTGCACAATCAATGCGGGCAAGACCACCCGCATTTCACTGTATGCCCTGGTATGTATGTGACAAATACACCTCTTGATTCTTGATTCTTTGTAACAAAAGAATTCGTGATGGGGGACCCCCAGACCCCCCGCTTACAAAGTGGCCTGACTGGGGCTATATTTCGCACTATATTTCCTGGCCTGAATGATTTCCCCAGTCCGGCCTTGGTTAAAAGCCTCCAATGCTTATCAGTATCTGTGCGTTTGAACGTTTGCATGTTTCAACCATACATTTCCATCTATAAAAAAAAGTAAAATTATAAAAAAAAAAAATTTAATATTTATTTTTTTACCTCCTATAATAGTGGGGGTCGCGGCTCTCTGACACCGTTATTTCGGGGGTCGCGGCCTGAACACTTTGGGAACCCCTGTATTAGCCTACAGGGAATAGCTTTTTCTGCCACTACTACCAAGCACAGGGTCGCGCACCACATAGACACTAAAGGGCACCCCATCTATACTAGGGCCCGACGGCGCAACCCCAACAGCGGTCGCTAGATCAGAGTTTGCTAATATGGAGTGTCTGGGCATCATTTGCCGCTTGGACAGCCGTTGGGCCTCACTGCTCCAGATCGTCCCTAATGCAGACAGCGGATGACCCATCTGCGCCCGGGGATCAATCCAAGTGCTCCTGTCCATCTTCGTCAGGGATGCGACAGCGTTAGCGATCTGTTCGGCATGTTTTTCCATTGGATTTATCTTATTGGGAGGGGAAACCCTTGCGAGCACGGGGAGAATATGCAAACTCCACACAGAAAGGCCTGGGAGACACCCCACCTGGGTAATAATAATAATAATAATAATAATAATAATAATAATAATAATAATAATAATAATAATAATAATAATAATAATAATAATAATAATAATAATAATAATAATAATAATAATAATAATAATAATAATAATAATAATAATAATAATAATAATAATAATAATAATAATAATAATAATAATAATAATAATAATAATAATAATAATAATAATAATAATAATAATAAAATAATAATAATAATAATAATAAATAATAATAATAACTAACTGGGTAACTGGCAACGCGGCAACCTGGTCCCCAAAGTGGAATCGAACCCTGGACCTTCTAGCTGTGAGGCGACAGTGTTAACCACTACACCACCGTGCCACCCTTACGAGGCCCAACCTGTTCCACCCCCCAGGGTCAGTACCGACCCCTAAATTACATTATGATCATATATCCATATTTTTCAGTGATGCAAAAAAATTCAGATTTTAAAATCAAACGTATTCAAGTATTAACATCACTAACATGTCATAAAAGCATGTAGAATGTATATTATCATCAATATGTTAGTTTAGCAATAGGTTAAAAGTGCCATTAGATCGTTTTACCTTCTCGATTTGCTGAAGTATATTCCAAGACGGCGACCATATTGAAAATGTTGAACCATGGCCATTTTGTCGAGGGCATGCATAGCTGTGGATCAGCGTTGGAATTTTTCCGAACTACATTTCCCTTCAAGTTCTATGGGGGTTCAAAGTTCAGAGTTGAATTATGAATATGTCAATAACTGGTATTATTCGCGATAATAAGCCACAAAAGGTAATGTTTTTGACAAATATTGAAACGCAGTTAGTTTCTCCTCCCTATTGTTAGCATGTAGGAACAATTATATCTGAAATTATTTTCAAAACGGTTGCACTGTGGGGGAAATAAAAAAAAGTACAGTCGATTACAGTAGATTTATAAGAACATTATCTGTTCTTATGCACGCCTGGTGATACTAAATCCAAATTGAACTCGGGCATTTGAAAGATAATATATGTATATATCAAGTTCAAGTTCAAGTTTCTTTAATAGTTGTCATACAGAAGTACAGAATACTTTTATACAAAATGCGTCTTACTGTTACACTCCAGAGACTGTGCAAGACAAGATAAGTATGAAATAAAATAACATAGTATAGCATGTAAATTAGAAGTAAAAGAAATTAGGTCACAGTGTTCAGTATAGACATATGTACAATGTTCGATGCAGAATAGACGTAACTGAGTTACCATATAATATACAATACTGTGCAGTGTACTAATATACAATACTATATAGTGCAAGGCAGAAATGGGATGAGGTGCAATTTAGGTACAATTTACAGTAGGTGTACGAGTTGTAGTGCAAATCCTTTATCGATAAATATAAAGTGTGTTTGTGTGATCTAAAGTGTGGAGAGTGGGTGCTGCAGTGTGTTGTTTGTTTAAGTGAGTGTGTGCGTGTGGGTGTGTGTGCTGTGTGCATTTGATGGTTGTTGCATAGTGTTTATTGTTCGTTTAGCAGCCTGATGGCCTGGGGATAGAAGCTTCTTCTGAGTCTTTCTGTGCTCGCCTTAAGACTCCGGTATCGCTTGCCTGACCGCAGCAGTTCAAAGAGGCAGTTGTTCGGGTGGCTTGAGTCCTTAATAATTCTCTTAGCCTTCCCCTTGCACCGCTTGTTGTAAATGTTCTGGAGGGTGGGAAGCCCCCCTCCAATTGTGCGTTCGGCTGAACGTGTCACTCTTTGTAGTCTGCTACGGTCTTGTGCAGTGCTATTCCCAAACCAGGAGGTGATGTTGCCAGTCAGGATGCTCTCTATTGTACATGAGTAGAAGTTCCTAAGGATCTTCTGACTGACTTGGAACTTCCTTAGGCACCTGAGGAAGTAGAGGCGTTGTCGTGCCTTCTTCACAACACTGTCAATGTGTGTGGTCCATGTCAAATCCTCGGATATGTGGGCTCCGAGGTACTTGAAACTGTTCACTCTCTCAACCGGTGCCCCGTCGATGCTGAGGGGGCTGTAGTCCTTGACCCCCGACCTCCTGAAGTCCACAATCATCTCTTTTGTTTTGCTGACATTCAGGGAGAGGCAGTTCTCCTGACACCACTGTGACAGGTTCTCTACCTCTTCCAGGTAGGCCCTTTCGTCGTTGGCAGAGATCAGGCCCACCACTACTGTGTCATCAGCAAATTTGATGATGGTGTTGTTGTTCCGCTGTGCTACGCAGTCATGTGTGTACAGGGAGTAGAGGAGGGGGCTCAGAACACAGCCCTGGGGGGCCCCTATGTTGAGCGGTATGTTGAGCGTGATGGATGAGGAGGTGCAGTTGCCTGCTCTTACCACCTGGGGTCTGCCCGTCAGGAAGTCCAAGACCCACTGGCAGAGGTCATAGTTCAAGCCCATGTCCCTGAGCTTGGCTATGAGTTTGGAGGGGATAATGGTATTGAATGCTGAGCTGTAGTCGATGAACAGCATTCTCACATAGTTCCCCTGCCTCTTGTCCAGGTGTGATGCTGCTGTGTGCAGCACATGGGCTATGGCGTCCTCCGTGGACCTGTTGGGGCGATATGCAAATTGCAGAGGGTCCAGGTTGATGGGGAGGGAGAAACAGATGTAGCCCTTCACTAGCTTCTCAAAGCACTTCATGGCTATGGAGGTGAGGGCTACAGGGCGGTAGTCGTTGAGGCAAGCGGGCGTAGATTTTTTGGGTACAGGGATGATGGTGGACTTCTTCAGACAGGTGGGGATGACAGCCTATTCCAAGGACAGGTTGAAGATGTCAGTGAATACCGGGGCCAGTTGGTCGGCACAGACTTTTAGGACGCGGCCGGGGATGCCGTCCGGTCCTGCTGCCTTCCTGATATTCACTTTTTTAAAGATCCGTCTCACCTCATGCTCTGTTACCCTGAACACTGAGTCTCCATCAGCAGACCCCCCCCCCCATTGCCATGGTTTGTAGGCTGGTGTTTTTATTCACAGCCTCAAACCTCGCATAGAAGGAATTGAGATCATTTGCTAAGGAGATGTCACTGTTCAGTTTGAGGGAGGTGCCTTTGTAATCTGTCATTGTTCTGAGGCCCTGCCACATGCCTCTAGAGTCAGCCTGTTCAAACTGAAGTTCAACTTTATATATATATATATATATATATATATATATATATATATATATATATATATATATATATATATATATATATATATATATATATATATATATATATATATATATATATAAATGTGCGAATTGGCTATAATAGTTTCAAGTTTCAAGTTTCTTTAATAGTTGTCATACAGAAGTACAGAATACTTTCATACAAAATGCTTCTTACTGTTACGCTCCAGAGACTGTGCTAGACAAGATAGTATCAAATAACATAGTATAGCATGTAATTTAGAAGTAGAAAATGAGGTCACAGTGTTCAGTATAGACATATGTACAATGTTCGATGCAGAATAGACGTAACTGAGTTACCATATAATATACAATACTATGCAGTGTACTAATGTACAGTACTATATAGTGCAAAGCAGAAATGGGATGAGGTACAATTTAGGTACAATTTACAGTAAGGTGTACGAGTTGTAGTGCAATCCTTCATCAATAAATATAAAGTGTGGGGAGTGGGTGCTACAGTGTGTTTGTTTAAAGTGAGTGTGTGCTATAAAGTGTGTGGAGTGGGTGCTACAGTGTGTTTGTTTAAAGTGAGTGTGTGCGTGTGGATGTGTGTGCTATGTGCGTTTGATGGTTGTTGTTGTGTAGTGTTCATTGTTCGTTTAGCAGCCTGATGGCCTGGGGATAGAAGCTTCTTCTGAGTCTTTCTGTGCTCGCCTTGAGACTCCGGTATCGCTTGCCTGACCGCAGCAGTTCAAAGAGGCAGTTGTTCGGGTGACTGGAGTCTTTAATGATTCTCTTAGCCTTGCCCCTGCAACGCTTGTTGTAAATGTTCTGGAGGGTGGGGAGCCCCCCTCCAATTGTGCGATCGGCTGAACGTGTCACTCTTTGTAGTCTGCTTCGGTCTTGTGCAGTGCTATTCCCAAACCAGGAGGTGATGTTGCCAGTCAGGATGCTCTCTATTGTACATGAGTAGAAGTTCTTAAGGATCTTCTGACTGACTTGGAACTTCCTTAGGCGCCTGAGGAAGTAGAGGCGTTGTCGTGCCTTCTTCACAACACTGTCAATGTGTGTGGTCCATGTCAAGTCCTCGGATATGTAGGCTCCGAGGTACTTAAAGCTGTTGACTCTCTCAACCGGTGCCCCGTCGATGCTGAGGGGGCTGTAGTCCTTGACCCCGACCTCCTGAAGTCCACAATCATCTCCTTTGTTTTGCTGACGTTCAGGGAGAGGTAATGTATAAGCATCTATCCTATATTCTATAATAATATTTCAAATTGCATTGGTCCGGATGGGAGAATTCAGTACTGTATCTACAGAACCTTCGGTTTTATCATCTTCCCTTTATTAATTTCCTTAGATTTTTTGTACACATGACCTCAAGAGGGTACTGAACGAGTTCAGTGGCAGTTTTTTAAGTTTGGTAATTATTATCATGGTGTTATTCACTGTCAAAGATGCAAAGAAAAATCATAATTCATATTCTCCTTTGTTTCATCACAATTTAAGCAAGCCTAGTAATAGACACAATATTTCTGACACTGTGAATATAATATGCAAATAGCCCTTGTAGAAGTGGAGCAATATTCCATTTACCTAGGTATATATTTTATGCGGATTTTCACATTGTGTGGAACAGGTTAAAGGCAAGTCTCCCAGCCAGGCCATCGACTGGGCGGCCGAGAGAGAGACTGCTTGACTACGCTGTTGGTGCGGTGGTGCCTGGCAGCCGCTCGCATTTTTTAGCCGCCAGTTGACCCCCAGGGAGCGCAAGTACAGTGCGTCCATGGTGAATAGGTCTTGACCTGGTTCTGCTTCTTTCTACCTTTGGGATGGAAGGCTGCTTCAAGCTTTGGGTCAGTTGTGAGTCAGTAGCAAAACTTGATTCATGGGTCAGGTCACGTTTCCATAAGAATCGAAGTTCAGAGAGACATACTTTAGATAGAGGCTGGTCAGAGGTCAGTTCTTGGTGCTTCAGCAATCCCATTTGTGCATTCAAGCTTGGACATTCACACTTTAGTTGTGCAGGTCATATTGAGGGAGAGCAATCATTAATCTTTCATTCCCCATTGTATACTGTAATTGAATGCTGAATCAAGCATCATACAATATCACGGGGAAGCTAATTAGTTATGTTAATACATTCTGTACAAGTTGCTACCAAACACAATATAGCAATATCACTTATATATCACGTGTGATAATAAACAGTGATAATAATAATAATAATAATAATAATAATAATAATAATAATAATAATAATAATAATAATAATAATAATAATAATAATAATAATAATAATAATAATAATAATAATAATAATAATAATAATAATAATAATAATAATAATAATAATAATAATAATAATAATAATAATAATAATAATAATAATAATAATAATAATAATAATAATAATAATAATAATAATAATAATAATAATAATAATAATAATAATAATAATTAATAATAAAAAAAAGTCCCTGAGCCTTGTGCTGTGAATTCTTAAGTAGTTTTAAAGTTAGTTGTGTCCTGTCTATCTGTACCAGAAGTGCTGCTCATATGCTCTCCTTTTCCAGCGACATGAGGATTATTCAGTTTTCTCTCTCTCCTCATCACTCTGCCTTCATTGTGTCCACTTCCAACTGATTGGCTTCTTTCAGCTGAATTTTAAGGCTTTCGATCTTATTCTTCAAGATGTCTCTTTCCACCACCTTGTGCTTCTGGAGTTTTGCCCCTCTGCCATCTGCCTCCTAGGTGATATACTGGAGGGTATTATGTATTCCAGGGATACATCAAGTGGAGAGACTCTGGTCCTTTGCCGTCCCACTGGTGGTGTTTGGAGGCCAGCTGATCTTTCCGGCTCCTCTCCACATCTATAATAGTGACCTGGGCCATGTTTCCCAGTTTCGATGTACCTTAATGTTCTACAAAGGCTACTAAAGAATACCTTTCAAAGGAACCTGCTTCTCTGCTAGTGTATCCCATACCCTTAACAATTACCTAAAGGACAGCTTCAAAGGTACATCGTAAGAATGAGCTGAAAAGTGGATCAATTGATTGTCTTAGTTGTATAGGCCTATACATGAAGTTATAATCTAACAAGTATCGTTATAATCATTGTACATCAATCTAATATTGCGGAAGAGGAATCAAGGCCTACTAAGATCATCCAGTAATATCTTACTCCTTAAGATAATTATAATAACTTTCAATAATTATAAAATTGTGTTTGTTTTTTCCACAATAAACATTCAAACAGACAACAAAATACCAAACACAAGATAACAAATAGACATGAAAAGAAAAAACAAAGACACACTTTTAAGAGAAATAAAAACAAAACACAAACAAGTAAAAAAGTTAGTGAGTGTGTGTGTGTGTGTGTGTGTGTGTGTGTGTGTGTGTGTGTGTGTGTGTGTGTGTGTGTGTGTGTGTGTGTGTGTGTGTGTGTGTGTGTGTGTGTGTGTGTGTGTGTGTGTGTGTGTGTGTGTGTGTGTGTGTGTGTGTGTGTGTGTGTGTGTGTGTGTGTTAGTGTTTGGGGGGGGACTGCCATCAACAACAAGGTCATCCTAAGAGATCAAGTGTATTTGGAGGACAGGAACTTGGGTAAATGGGTGCTAAAAATAGGTACATGGGTGTCAGATAACGACAATTAATTCATCCAATCTCTTCAATAAAAGGCAAAAGGGGGATCACACTTCCAAAATCTTATCCTGTAAGTTATACATAAGCCTCTCCAAGGGCAACACAGACATTAGTTAAGTAATCCACAATTGCTCAGTAGGAATGGCATTAGTGTTAACACTTTGATTGCCACGCAGTATGCCCATCCTTATGCCCAGTCTGCCAGCGCTGTAACCCTATGGAGATGTTTACCTTCTTTGCAGGGCTATAACTTTTTAAATATTATAGTTATATCGACATTACTATGGCCCATTCAACATCGGGTATCATATATTGGACCGCAGTTAGTTTGTCTCCCCTATTTTTTGCATTGAGCAACAATCAGATTTTAAATCAGTTTCAAAATGGCGTCACTCTGGCCAGAATAAGAAACCTACTGTAAATACAGTAGATTTCATTATCAAATCAAATCAAATTTATTTGTAAGGCCCGACAACACACGTTAATGTCCCCATGGGCCGGACACGTCTTCTTTAAACAAGTCAAGAAGAAACATCACAATAAATCAAGAACAAAACAAAAACACCATAATGTCCAAAATATTTAAAATAAATGCAACACTCCCAGACATACCCCACGCGAAGGTAAGGAAAAACTCACTAAAACCTAGCAATAGGACAAAATGCACCACAGGCAATGTGTAGGAGAGAAACTGTTATGGTTTGTAACCGACCCCAATCGCACAACACAAGACAGGTATGAGAGTAAGCCAAAACAGGGCAAATATTTATTATAGAACAAAAAGCGGCACAGTCCCTTTAAGGGAAAACACAAAAACACTAGTCAAGGAATTATGGAAAATGCGGCACTGTGCCTTTAAGAGGCGAACAGGCTAAGGGACTAAGGCTAAGGGCCAAGGCTAAGGACCAGGGCTAAGTGTCAGGGCCAGGACCAGGGGCACTGGAGAGGGGGACAGGGACAGAGGCCCGGAGAGGCGGGCTGGAGACAGGGACAGAGAACAGGGTTAAGGCCTTGGACAGGGCGAGGGCCAGAGCTGCTTACAGGGATGAGGACAGGGTTCCGACGGCGGAGGCCTGGCACGGGGACAGGGGCCTGATGGCAGAGGCCTGGCACGGGAACAGGGGCCCGACGGCGGGGCCTGGCACGGGGACAGGGGCCCGACGGTGGAGGCCTGGCACGGGGATCCTCCTCCTCCTCTTCGGATGCTGCAGACGGGCAGTGCAGAACAAAGGGGGTCCCAGGGGACCGGGATGGGAACACGCCATTCTCCCGTCGAATACTAGGGAGCGACGACGAGCCTGGGTCCAAGAGGAACGGGATGGGCACACGCCGTCCTCCCGTGGAATACTAGGGAGCGACGACGAGCCTCACCCCCAGGAACGAGGATCACGAAGAGACGCCTTCCTCCCGTGGAATCGGGAGCGATGACGAGCCGGCTTGACGTCTGGAGTGGGAACACTGGAAAACCTCCCGTAGAGAATTAGAGAGCGAAGACGGTGTCCCACTCCAGGCAAATGGCGACAGGTGGTGATGGCTGGCACGTCGTCTCACGCCGGATACGCGGCAGGTGATGGTAACATCCAGCACTCCATGAACACAGAGTGAACACATATACAGATACAGAGTCCAGAACACAGAATCCAGAACACAGAACGACCCGACCCGGACTAGAGGGGAGTCTGCAACCTATGTACTCTCCCGAGGTGATTGCAAACTCCCAACAGGTGCGTGAAGGTAGAGGATCAAGGATGTCCAAGGGTGGGGGCTGGTGAAGAGTAGAGGAGAGTAAATCATCGCAAGGGTGGGGGCTGGTGAAGAGTAGAGGAGAGTAGACAGGGAAAACACAGGAAAAAGGTCCAGGGACAGGCGAATCCTCACAGAAACCTTAGAAGGGCCATTCAAGGGGGGATCTCCCTTCTTTGTCATGGTCCCAGCCGGGGTTCCTTCCTGAACAATGTGAACAGTGGTTTTCTGCCGCCCTCTGGTGGCCAAACGCAGCAACTCCAGATACTGAACCTTCTCAGGCATTTAGGCCTAGGTTTGCTGGATACTATTAATGTTATGATTAATACTTTTAATGCTTGGTTGCCTCTGTTCATGTTGTCTTTCCCCGGTCTGGGTTGTGTTTAAAGGGTTAACCTCATTGCATATGTTTCTTTTAAGGGTTATCTCTTTAAATGTGCTTTCCATTATCTCTTTTACATGTATGTTTCTATTGTGGAGATAATCTCTTTACATGTACTCAGGGCTTGACATAAACTTTTTGGCTCACTAGCCACTGTGGCTAGTGGTTTTCCAAAGTCACTAGCCACTCAGCATTTTCACCAGCCAAAAATCCCCACACACGCCGATCATAACCCAACAATGGTAATAATGTGATTATTAAAATGGTCATGTGAAAATGGGCTCCAGACTAACTGTTTTCACCACCGTGATGAATGAGAGACCTCCTCCAATGTACAGTTTATATGTCAAATGTATATACACTCTTTTCTGGACACTTTTTGTATCACAAACAGTACTGTATTTGCATATCTGGTATGTCATAAATGTATAGATGTAGCAGTACTGTCTATCTGTATGTCGTGTGTGTCATATATGTTATGATGAATTGAAAATGGGGGACCCTGATGTAAACAAGACGAAAGTATTTCTCTGGTCTGCATCCTCTTAACAATTGTATGTATTGAGCTGTACTGTACTGTACCCATTCTGCAATCTGTTAACAATCAATCAATCAGAGAGAGAGAGAGAGAGAGAGAGAGAGAGAGAGAGAGAGAGAGAGAGAGAGAGAGAGAGCGACAGAGAGAGACAGAGAGAGAGGGAGAGAGACAGAGAGAGAGACAGAGAGAGAGAGAGACAGAGACAGCAAGAGAGAGAGAGAGAGAGAGAGAGAGAGAGAGAGAGAGAGAGAGAGAGAGAGAGAGAGAGAGAGAGAGAGAGAGAGAGAGAGAGAGAGAGAGAGAGAGAGAGAGAGAGAGAGAGAGAGAGAGAGAGAGAGAGAGAGAGAGAGAGAGAGAGAGAGAGAGAGAGAGAGAGAGAGAGAGAGAGAGAGAGAGAGAGGGGGGGGGGGGAGAGAGCGTGCGCGTAGGTTCTAGGTTGAATCAATTGATGAACAATGTCGTTTTCATTATAAGCGTCTTGCAAGTTGCAACGCTGGTTAAGATATGAAAATACTTGCCAGTACTGTCTGTAAGGATGGTTGTAGGCAGCTGTGTTCAATGAGCCCGCCAGCTTGATTATGTGTATTGGCGACGGACTCAGTGTGAAAATAACTTTGAAGAGAGCTGGTTTCAGGTTTCACATGACCAGCCAATCAGAGGCAGATCAGGGCTGGTCTTTGCATAATGAACGTGATATAGCCAATCAAAGGCAGAGATTTTTTTTTAGAATGCAGGTAGAAAAATAAGCTAAACACACACACATCAACACACACACATACACACACACACACACACATACACACAGACAGACCACTAGCCAATGTGGCGGGTAGAATGATGGAAGTACACGCCCCAGGGGAATTCTACCCGCGTCTGGCGGGTGGGCGAGTGTCAATGTCAAGCCCTGCATGTACTGCTGTATATGTTTCTAGTGTGGAGTTGATCTCTTTACAATTACTATATGTTTCTATTGTGGAGATAATCTCTTTACATGTACTGCTGTATATGTTTCTAGTGTTACAAAGGGTCAGATTAAACCGAATATATATATTTATTGCCTGAGATCCCATGTATAATATTTGTATATCGTTTGATATCCCTTGTATATTCTTTGTACATATACACGGAATATCCCTTTACCTGGTACAGGACAGACCATAATATTCGTTCTCCTATTGGAAGCGATCCCCTAGGCGCCACGGCCATACCCCCCAATGTCTAGTTCAAAGTCACCGCCAAGACATGCCTGGACATGACCGGCTCTGCGCAAGAATACGAGACAGAAATAAGGCTGGTACTAGATTGTTCACCTAACGTATAAATACGGCGCAGGTGAATTACCCAGTATGTTACCCAATAAGTTGAAGCCTCACACCACGATACAACGTGCTGTGAAGTGGGCCCGTTTTGCCCCGAAATAGAGCCTTGAGACCGCGTGCGAATAGATAGCTGAAGTGTCAGAGTTTAACGCTGGATCGTCGAGTTCGACCTATTCTATTATTTAAGTAATAGTCTATTTATGTATAGTGTATTGTGCGGCTACCGTTCTACAGTGACCAGCATTACCAACGCTTCCTCGTACCGAGCTAGTGTGCTTATCCAGGCTGGGCGGCTTAACCTGGTGCCGTCATCCGAGGAGCCCTAGACGAGAACCGTGTGGATATGTACACTGGATAACCTACACCGGCGACTACAGAGCCCTTTTCGGCTGGATTATTGCTTTGGTCCTGTGGCTGTTGGAGCGGAGAATCGTCTACACCCACTGCTGTGTGGGATTTACCCGTGAGGAACATCACTCGAGCCTGTCTCTAGGAGAGGCTGGCTGGCTTTCACCTATGCTGCACGCATACTTGGATTATAGCTGCTGCTTTCGTCTGCCGATCAAGGGAGTAATGTACCGCCTCCCGTAGCTGGAGCTTATTGATTCCTCGGTGATCCAGACTTTTGCATTCGAACATTCCTCCCCCTGCTGGCTTACAACCGGAGGGACCCTATTAGTATCTCCAGCTGCCCTACTAGTGTACCATATATATAATTCCTATGATACAGGTGGTATTAATTATCTCCTGCGTAATATGCTCATGGACTTACGCTCTTGACCTATTCATGCACATTCTTCGCCTTACAAGCGCAATTCTCAATCTTGATAAGTAAAGTAATGTAAGATAATCTTCGTGCTGCTAATAAATATTCTTCTAAACGAGTATTTGTGTGAAACCGTGTTATTGTGGATGTGTTCATCTCATATACCTGTGTACTGTATGGCCAGTAGTAATGTACATAAAGCAGTAGTGGTTTAATGATACCATACTTATTAATACAGTCAGGGAATTGTACCCCTCAGTTACAATTGGTCCTTCGAGCCGGAGGGTAATTAGCGTAATATTAATATAATATTAATATTAACATGGCCAATGATGAACACTCCACAAACGGTTCTCCTAAGCTAGATCGCCCGGAGCGCAGACGGCAGCCACCTCGTTACCTAGAGGACTACGCTGCCAGTCTACCACCTAGCTTTATACAGACGTTAAACGCGGAAAAAGCGGATAGTAAAAGTATGTCAAACCCTACCGACCAGGCGACCCCGCCAGTAGAGACCCTAGTGCAGGGGTCGCCAATTAGATTTGCCCACGGGCCAAATTTTCCCCAAGCCATTTTGTGGCGGGCCAATGATAAGTGAACATTTTTTTATTTTTTATACATGTTTGCACTGTCTTTTTTCTATTATAAAGTGCCTCTCAGACAGTGCATTACACATGAACAGATCAGTAATTTGACTTTAATGCAGGTGCTCGCATTATAAATCGAGATCAGTAGGGTGCATTTGATTTTAAGCACCACAGCGGGTGTATTATACATCGAATGTATTATTATTATTATTAAAACACAACACTCACCGGCATAATGCAGGCAGCCCTGCCCTGGACTTGATATTGTTTCTGCTTCGGTCCTCCAAAATCCATGTTAATAACATGTTAAATGTCCACTCGCGTTGAATGCCCACCCAACTTGAACAGTTGCTTGCTCGTGTTGCCATGTCAACAAGCGAGAGTCACCGGTTGCTTATTGCAAGAGTCACCTGTTGCGATAAACCCGTATTTTAAGAATGACACCTGTTTATTAAAATAAGCTTTATAGGTCGTAAGCTCCTCTTCTGGCTCATCATATTTCCCCGTTGCATTGCAAAGAAGTTATTCAAAGACGTTTGTTTTGTTTTTGCAAACGTTCGCTCGCCGGCAGCCCGGCATCCCAAACGCGGAAGTGAAAGTGAAATTCCATTGGTTCTCCCAGTCCATGTGACCATTTCTAGCATTTCAATTGGCTATAGTGACAGCCATAGATATGATGAATAGATAGATACAGCTTCAAAAGACACTCTGGCGTCACAACGAGTGAATATTTCCTGCGCGTAAAATAAACATCATATTCTCAAAATAACCTGACGGGCCAGAAATTATTGCTGGCGGGCCCATTTTGGCCCGCGGGCCGCCTATTGCCGATCCCTGCCCTAGTGGGTTCTAACGTAACTGACCAAGCTCACGGGGGGGACCAGGAGGGACATGACATGACTTTACCCCCCGACGACGTCAACGGGACGGTCCCCGGAGAGCTCCAGGATAAAGAAAGCGCTCCAGGGACAGAACCCGACCCACTACCAGAAGAGAAGCGCGCCCAGGAGACGGACCTCGAGGCGCGCCCAGAGAACAGATCTCCAACGAGCACTGCCAGAAGCCGATCACCTCCGTCGGTGTCTTCCCCCAGCGAAGCGGACAAGATGCTGGTGCAGGCATTCATCGCCACCCTGGCAGCCTCCACCGAACGCGATCGACTTCAAGCGCAACAGACGAGCGAGCGCGAACAAGCTGCAGACCAACGAGAGCGCCTTCACGCGCAACTCCAAGCGCAAGCCCTCAGTGAACGCGAACATTCTGCAACCGAGCGAGAGCGCTTCCAGGCGCAACAAAGGAGTGAAGACGACCGCATAAGACTGGAGACCAGACGCCTTCAGACGGAAGAGAACATTGAAAGAAGCCGCGCCAATGCACAACGCGACGCCGCCAATGCCCAGCACGAAGCAGTGCGCGACGCCGCCCATGCCCAGCGCGAGGCAGAGCGCGACCGGCTGCAGGCGCAGATGATGGATAAATTGATTGCCATGGCGACACCCCCTCTCTCCGCACGGAGCTCCCGGAGATCACCACGACAAGGGTCTAGGAGACATTCCCCTACCCGACCAAGCGACCCGGGACCCCGCCAACAGGAGGATCCTGTCCACGTCTCCGAACCCCCTCCCCGGCCGGTCCATACGAGACCCAGCAACCGGGAAGAACCGGACCACGCCGAGAGACTGAACAGAAGACTCCAGGACCTAGCAGAGGAAGAGGAAGAGGAAGAGGAGGAATGTCAAGCCGACCAGCAGCAACGTACTCTGGACCAGGAGGCCCAGTACAGCCCCGACCAGCAGCAACGTACTCTGGACCAGGAGGCCCAGTACAGCCCAGACGTCAGCCCCGAGGCACTACGCTACAAACCCCCGACTCAACTCACGGGTGAGTTTGACGCACCGCCAGCCCCGAGGAACAGCACCTGGGTACCCGGGCTTCGGTACCCACCAAGTACCAGCCCATGACGACACGTACGGGGAGACTCGCCCAGGAGGCCTCTCCCCCAACGCTCACCGATGTGCCAGCCATCCATGGCATCGTACCTTGGCACACCGACGTTCCCGGACTTCACACACGAGAACAGAGCACAGTACACAGAGCTACGAATGTGCTTAGAGACAATGATGTCCGATGTCCCAGATGAGACGTACAAGTATGCTATCCTACTCAAGCACCTGAAGGTGCCCAGAGCGCATAATATAGCGCTGGCATATTCCAACTCAAGTACCCCATACACCGCGGCTCTAGTAGCCCTCGACCAACGTTATGGACGCATATGGGACTACGTGATACAAGAGATAAGAGACATCGACCGTCTCCCCCCAGCCAGAGACAACAGAGCATTGGATGACCTCTCTATCAAGGTACAGTCCCTGGTAGGGATGCTGGGGTCCCAAAAGGAAAAGGGGATATACGAACTGTACGCTAACTCTAATGTAGAAAGAATATTAGAGAAGCTCCCTCCTGCCCGACAAGAGCGTTTTCGGCGGCAGAGAGACCACCGCGACCCCAACGGCCCAGAGGCATCCCTCCTAGACTTATCTGACTTCCTCGCGAGAGAAGTCAGCAGCCTACGACTGGACACGTTCGTATGGAGTGGACCAAGCCCAAGACCAGGACCTCGGGGAACAAATGATAACCGCCGGTCGGTGACCGTTATGCACCAAGCCGAATCAGTACCGCAGCACAAGAACCACAACGCCCCCTCGACGAAAGAGGAGTGGAAGATTGAATGCCAGTACTGTGAAGGGGAACATCGGCTGTATCAATGCGACACTTTTGGGAAGCTGACCACGGACGAGGTGAGTCAGTGGATCAAGGACCACCGCCGCTGCTTCCGCTGCATGCGCAGCCATATGGCAGCTGAGTGCCGCTTGAAGAAGAAGTGCAGCAGGTGCGGCGGCGCCCACTTGGAGGTCCTGCATGACATCAACAGGCGTCCGCCAGGACAACAAAGTGGGCCCGTCGCGGTAATGTACCAGGCCGAGGCGGTGGCACCAGTACCAAAGATCCACCAGACCGCTCCCTACTGTACCGACTGCTACAGCAGACACTGGGAGTCACGGTGCTACTCGGACGACCGCGAGTCGGCACCACTCCAGAAGATCCAAAGCAACCGACCAACAGGAGTGCTCCACATTGACCAGCATAGCGGGACCCCCCGAGTGCTCATCAAAGTGGTCAGAGTGCTCCTGAGCTACGAGGACAAGGTCCTGGACACTTACGCCGTCCTGGACGATGGGTCTGAAAAGACTCTCCTCCTCGCTTCCGCCGCAGCCCAGTTGGGCCTGCGGGGGGCCAAAGGTACCATGACAATACGCACCATCAGAAGGGACCAGAAGACCATAAAGGGTGAAAAGGTCTCATTCAAGATAGCAGCGGTGGACCAGCCCGAGAAGCAGTATAGTATTACCAACGTCTTCACCAGCCACGACATAGGCCTGTCCCAGTACACCTACCCCATCCCACAGCTGATGGCGAAGTATGTGCACCTACGTCAACTACCTATACCGCTTATCGACGGCGCCACACCGACCCTGCTCATCGGTTCCGACCACGCGGACCTCATTCTCCCAATTGAGGCGGCCCACATCGGACCCAAAGGATGCCCAGTCGCGGTTCAGACCCGACTGGGGTGGACGCTCCAGGGCCCCCTCTACGGACTTGACAGTCAACCCACGTCTACACGCTGCCTACACACAAAGGTGAGCGACACCGGCCACTCTCTCGTACAGCCCGTTGAGAGGCTATTGACATTAAGCGAGAGGCCTGTGAGAGAACCGTGGGCACAAGAGGGAGTTCGGAACTCCACCCCCCTCAGCTGCGCTCCAGACGTAGCTGACATCGAACCCAGCACCCCAAGCGACTCCCTGATGGGGCGGCCGGAACCGGCCCCTCCTCAGAAGGGGTACAGAGCAAACAAACGACGGAGGAGGTGGAGGCGCAGCCAAGCACAGATCAAAGCAGTCTCAGGCCCGCTTCCTCCTAACCCCCCTACCATCCCTTACAGCCCGTCAGAAGCGGGTCAAGGACGGGGACAACTTAAAAGTGGACACAGTCGTCGTGATCATAGACCAGTCACTACCCCTAGCTGCGTGGCCGGCCGGCCGCGTAAGCAAAGTGATCACTGGTGCCGACGGAAAGGTCAGAGCGGCAGAAGTGCTCGTCCAGGGGCGGACATACACCCGACCCGTGGCGAGGCTGATAGAGTTGCCAAAGCTCCCCGACTCGCTTAATGACGATCATGACCCACTGACTTTGTGAATTGCCCTACTCCTCACAACGGACATTGAGTAGTGGACAGTGCGGTTAATCTGTCTCTGCTTATCTAATTAGGTGCGGACTAATTAGGAGGCGGCTGTTACAAAGGGTCAGATTAAACCGAATATATATATTTATTGCCTGAGATCCCATGTATAATATTTGTATATCGTTTGATATCCCTTGTATATTCTTTGTACATATACACGGAATATCCCTTTACCTGGTACAGGACAGACCATAATATTCGTTCTCCTATTGGAAGCGATCCCCTAGGCGCCACGGCCATACCCCCCAATGTCTAGTTCAAAGTCACCGCCAAGACATGCCTGGACATGACCGGCTCTGCGCAAGAATACGAGACAGAAATAAGGCTGGTACTAGATTGTTCACCTAACGTATAAATACGGCACAGGTGAATACAGCAGTATGTTACCCAATAAGTTGAAGCCTCACACCACGATACAACGTGCTGTGAAGTGGGCCCGTTTTGCCCCGAAATAGAGCCTTGAGACCGCGTGCGAATAGATAGCTGAAGTGTCAGAGTTTAACGCTGGATTGTCGAGTTCGACCTATTCTATTATTTAAGTAATAGTCTATTTATGTATAGTGTATCGTGCGGCTACCGTTCTACAGTGACCAGCATTACCAACGCTTCCTCGTACCGAGCTAGTGTGCTTATCCAGGCTGGGCGGCTTAACCTGGTGCCGTCATCCGAGGAGCCCTAGACGAGAACGGTGTGGATATGTACACTGGATAACCTACACCGGCGACTACAGAGCCCTTTTCGGCTGGATTATTGCTTTGGTCCTGTGGCTGTTGGAGCGGAGAATCGTCTACACCCACTGCTGTGTGGGATTTACCCGTGAGGAACATCACTCGAGCCCGTCTCTAGGAGAGGCTGGCTGGCTTTCACCTATGCTGCACGCATACTTGGATTATAGCTGCTGCTTTCGTCTGCCGATCAAGGGAGTAATGTACCGCCTCCCGTAGCTGGAGCTTATTGATTCCTCGGTGATCCAGACTTTTGCATTCGAACATTCCTCCCCCTGCTGGCTTACAACCGGAGGGACCCTATTAGTATCTCCAGCTTCCCTACTAGTGTACCATATATATAATTCCTATGATACAGGTGGTATTAATTATCTCCTGCGTAATATACTCATGGACTTACACTCTTGACCTATTCATGCACATTCTTCGCCTTACAAGCGCAATTCTCAATCTTGATAAGTAAAGTAATGTAAGATAATCTTCGTGCTGCTAATAAATATTCTTCTAAACGAGTATTTGTGTGAAACCGTGTTATTGTGGATGTGTTCATCTCATATACCTGTGTACTGTATGGCCAGTAGTAATGTACATAAAGCAGTAGTGGTTTAATGATACCATACTTATTAATACAGTCAGGGAATTGTACCCCTCAGTTACATCTAGTGTGGAGATGATCTTTTTACAATTACTATATGTTTCTATTGTGGAGATAATCTCTTTACATGTACTGCTGTATATGTTTCTAGCAGTGGAGGTTTCTCTATGACAACACGTGAAACACAAATTCACTCATAATTCATAATTATTATTCATTTACATATATATATAAATTTATTTTATTTATATATATATAAAAAAAAATTTTTTTTAATTATTATTATTTTATATTTTTTTATTAGAAAAGTTTTCCTCTGTAAAAAAAATTCCAGTGAATTTTTTCTTTTTAAAAAATTGCCAAAATTGCCAGCTCTGAGCAGGCCTGCACTGCAGTAATGACTGCAGTAATTATTCGTGAAGAAAACTTCACAGGTGTGACCCAATGTTATATAAATAATAAATAACAGCCAATCGAAATAGGCTATTAATTTCGTCTAAGCACGGTCTGTGCAGTTAAACTCTTGCCTTTGAATGGAGGATTGAATGATTGACAGCCCTTGCCATCCAATACATGGAGGTTGAATATGATTGGCAGCCTTGCAAATCCAATCAGAGATTGCTGCATTGCAAAGTCAAAACGGGTCCATCTGCAGGGTAGGTTTAGCTCTGGCCAATCTCAAGTTTCTCAAGTTTCTTTATTAGTTGTCATACAGAAGTACAGAATACTTTTATACAAAATGTAACAGAAATAAGCATTTTGTATAAAAGTATTCTGTACTTCTGTATGACAACTAATAAAGAAACTTGAGAAACTTGAGATTGGCCAGAGCTAAACCTAATCTCCGACCCTGCAGATGGACCCATTTTGACTGTTTGAAAGAGCAAGGAAGTAGTATAGTTGTTGTTTAGTAGAAGTAAGCTGTACAGCTATAACAAGTAAAGTCAGGCTAAATTAAACTTTGCGCCAACATTAGGACCGAAGTATAAACCAGCAACTGAGCAACATGAAGAAGTGGATTTATGCATCTGGATCAGAAAAAACATTGTGGATGAAAAAGTAAGTAGGCTAGTGTTTGTAAAAGCTTGTATGCTAACAGTAGCTACCCAGCTTAGCCTACATCACAATGATAATCACCAAGCTAACTTACTGTACACACTGTAGGGCTGGGCAATTAATCAAAACAGAATCGCGATATCGATTCATAGACCTATGCAATCTCATTTCTAAGTTATGACTATTTTTTTTTATTAAAAAAAAGTTTTTAATTTTTTAATTTTTATTTTATTTTATCTGGGTTGAACATGATTTGTGGAACTCCCTCTGGTGTTGTGGTCGTGGTATTCACTGACCTTTGGGAAGTATTTCGACATGCACATGGGTATCTTAGTGGTGTAGTGTATCTTGTAGACCAGGCAAGTTGCTGTACTCTGTCGTCTACTCTAAGCCATCCTAGGTTGTCAAAGTGGGCAGGGGTGAGGTGGGTTTTAGGAGTAAGGTCAAGCAGTAGTCTGACCAGTTTGTTTTGTGATGTTTGTAATCTTGTTTTTAGTGCCTTTGAGGTGCTTTGGTACCATGAGGTGCAAGCATAGTCGTAGTACCCTTGAATGAGTGCTCCTGTTAGAGTCTTCAAGGTATTCTTGTTTACCAGAGAGGAGATCCGGTACAAGAATCTAGTTCGTTGGTTGACTTAGTTTTATTACATTGGATCCCATTTTGTCACAGGAATGATTTGCCTCTATAGGATGGAACCCATGTAGGGAATTTCATCTTTCCTTTTAAGATAAGATAAGATATTCCTTTATTGATCCCCTTGGGGAAATTCAGGCATCATAGCAGCATGGGGGAAGGGGGGGGGGTTACAGGTAGTGAAAACAACACAAGCTGTGTAAACAAATAGGTCAATATAATTTACTATCTAACTAACTGAAATATATTTTCACAGTGTCACATAAGGTGCAGTATGCATAAGGTAGTGTTATAATTTACTATCTAACTAACTGAAATATACATTATTCATTATTCACAGTATCACAGTATCCACATAAGGTGCAGTATGCCTAAGGTAGTGTAAGTTGTCCTCCTTGGGTTCCTATAAGTCCCAGGTCGATGTCTGGCAGCAGTTGCTGCCCACTGTTGTGGAGCCTGATGGCCACTGGTATGAAGGACTGTCCGAGGCGGTTAGTTGAGTGTCGGGGGGGTATGAGTCTGTGGCTTCCTTGTCACCTTCACCTAATATGTTTTGATCTGGTCAGGTGCGCTGTCACCTAAAATGTTTTGATCTGATCAGGTGCGCTGTCACCTAAAATGTTTTGATCTGGTCAGGTGCGCTGTCACCTAAAATGTTTTGATCTGATCAGGTGCGCTGTCACCTAATATGTTTTGATCTGGTCAGGTGGGCTGTCACCTAATATGATTTCATCTGGTCAGGTGCGCTGTCACCTAATATGATTTCATCTGGTCAGGTGCGCTGTCACCTAATGTTAATATGTTTTCATCTGTGTCCACTGACCACTGACACACAGTGGGGGATGTTTTAAAAATATAATTTAATATATAATATAATATAATAATTTGTGCTTCACCTAAAAATTTGGTCAGCAGCCTCCACTGGTTTCTAGTGTGTTTATGTAGCCGGTGTGATCTTGTTGCGTTGTGTTTTAGTCGATTCGACCCCTGTTAAGGGATCGCCCTGAGTGGGAGTTGAACCCCGGGCGGCATCACAGACCACTAAGCAAGAAGTGAATTCACTTCTTGCTTCCGGGTCTGGATGCCTCTGGGGAGTGAGTTTACTTGCAGTACCGCTTACTATCCACAGCCACTGAACTACTTGTACCATCGTGACTGTGGATATACTGCGGTACCTCCGTTACACTCACCCCCCTAAACTCACTCCACCCAGGGCATCCGGGTCACGGCACCACATGTAGCCGGTGTGATCTTGTTGCGTTGTGTTTTAGTCGATTCGACCCCTGTTAAGGGATCGCCCTGAGGGGGAGTTGAACCCCGGACGCCCGCATCGCGGGCGGCATCACAGACCACTAAGCAAGAAGTGAATTCACTTCTTGCTTCCGGGTCTGGATGCCTCTGGGGAGTGAGTTTACTTGCAGTACCGCTTACCATCCACAGCCACTGAACTACTTGTACCATCGTGACTGTGGATATACTGCGGTACCTCCGTTAGATTTATCATATTCATACATTTACTATATGTTGCTAGTGTGTTTAGCATATTCAGCCTGTCTTGTTCAGGTATGGTCTTAACCAGCTGGCAATCCTTATCAATCACAGGCAGTATACCTGCCTGTTACTGACTTCCTTGTCGCGCCATTGCCTTTGTTTTTGTTGCCTACCCTTGTGTTCGGTCACGTACTCTGTTCACCTTTGTATTTCCCAGTGAGTATGTTCCTTCCACGTTTTTCCAGCACTGCTGAGTTTTGTTTACCGGGTTTTGCAGTTTGCTTTTGTTTGTACATTGTTGCTTGCTACTGCTTAAGTAAAAGCCTGTTCATTTTCATTCCGTCGTCTCTGCCTCTACTCTCTCTGATCGTGTTCAGCATTTGGGGTCTCCTCACCTACCCTCACACCGAACCCTTACATTCTTAAATGTCGGTGATAGTAGTGTTGCAATAAAACAGGCGAACAGTTGGTAAGCATGCACTCATATGGGTAATGAAACACAGATAACTGCATGCGATAGCAACTGAACATTTTGAAAGATTAAAAATAGAGCTGATGGCGGATCTATTTGAGGCAAAGGGGCGGCGCAGAGAGGGTTGCATCCTCCCGGTCATCATCACGGGGACGTCCAACACTCCGGTCATCACTCCAAGACAGCCACTCACGGGAGACAGGGAGACGGGACAGGCATTAGACAGTTTGCGTGATTTTGATGGCGAACTTAGCAATAGCAATTATCTGTTCTTATGCACACCCGGTGATACTAAATCCAAATTGAATTGAACTCCATCCACCAAATTGAACTCGGGCATTTGAAAGATAAGATTTGGCACAATCCATAAATGTGCGAATTGGCTATAATAAGGTCATTTATAAGCCTGCTATTCTATATTATATAATAATATTTCAAATTGCATTGGTCCAGTTTAGGGTAATTCATGGGAGGCTGGTAATAGCCCGCAATGTGTATTATACTAAATGCATTGGCGTTCCGTCCCTACACACGCTACAATAAAAAAATCAAATGCATATGATAGGTATTATGTTCCATCATGAAGGCATGAAAGGGTGGGGGGGGGGGGTCGTTTTTTGATGCTTTGATCGTCACCAACGGAATACGTTATGGACTAGCGTTACACACATACGCTCAGATCGTAATGAAGGCATGCGTTGATCAATGCAAGATTGATATAATATAGCACCTTGACTAGGATGTGCCCCAAAAAGAATATTCCAATTATCTGATTGCGAGTCCCAGTATTGGTGTTGATCGTGTCGCCAACATAATCCGCCACACATCATCCATCTAGAGCATTTGACGCTCCTCAAGCCGTATAGGACAACCGCTCCCCTTGCCCGACATGGACAAATCAGACTGGACATTTAGATCGAAAACTCGACTTTTCTCGGGTTTGGCGCTCAAGTGTCGGCACCTGTTCCACCCGACAGGGTCGGTAACGACCCCAAAATGGCAGCTGGTCATAAATCAATATTTTTCAGAGTGATGCAACAATTTTGAGATTTTAAAATCAAACATATTCAAGTATTAACATCACTAACATGTCACAAAATCATGTAGAATGTATATTATCATCAAGACGTTAGTTTAGCAATAGGTTAAAAGTGCCATTAGATAGTTTTAAGTTTTCGATTTACTGAAGTCTATTGCAAGACGGCGACCATTTTGGAAATTTTGAACCATGGGAATTGTAGTCTTTTTGCGGCCATTTTGTGGAGGGCATCTATAGCTGCCAATCAGCGTTGGTATTTTTGCGAACTACACTTCCTGGCAGATTCTGTGGGGGTTCAAAATTCAGCGTTCTGAATGAATCATATCAATAACTGTTATTATTTGCGATAATAAGCCACAAAAGGTAACGTTTTTGACAAATATTCTCCTCCCTATTGTTAGCATGTAGCAACGATTAGATCTGAAATTAGTTTCAAAATGGTTGCACTGTGGTGAAAATAAAAAGGTACAGTAAATTACAGTAGATATCATTATCTGTTCTTATGCACGCCTGGTAATACTAAATCCAAATTGAACTCGGGCATTTGAAAGATAATATATGTATATATATATATAAATGTGCAAATTGGCTAATAAGGTAATTTATAAGCCTCCTATTCTATATTCTATAATAATATTTCAAATTGCATTGGTCCGGATGGGAGAATTCAGTACTGTATCTACAGAACCTTCTGTTTAATCATCTACCCTTTATTAATTTCCTTAGATTCTTTGTACACATGATCTCAAGAATATGTAAATAGCCCTTGTAGAAGTGGAGCAATATTCCATTTACCTAGGTATATATTTTAGGCGGATTTTCACCACGTGTGGAACAGGATAACCCGACTTTATTCAGGTATGACGTTAGGGTGACCAGGTGTCCCCCTTTTGGTTGTACTGTCCCACCATTTGAGACCGCGTCCCACATATTGAGAGGATGTCCCTCTTTTTGAAGCAAAAAAAAAAATATCGAACACAAGACATTCCTGTCAAGTGATAAAGTTTGAATATTTAAAACATATGTTAGGTGGTAACAAGCCGGCTGCCAGTGCCAAGATGAATGTGGAGAGATATAATTCTGTATTTAATTTGTATTTATTTAGATTTAACCTTTATCTATTCGGTGAAGACGAGTTATTATAATAAAAAAAATTACATTATCTATCTGTCCCACTTTGTCCCACCAAAATCGTACTGTTCTGCTTTTGGACTTTTTGCATCTGGTCACCCTATATGGCGTCCATTGAGTTAAGAGGTTAATGAGGCCTCTACCCTATCGGAAGGTAACCATTACCCACAAAAAAAAGACAAAGACCCCATGCTCTGTGGTAGCTATAGACCTATCTCACTTTTGAATGTGGACTAAAACATTTTAGCTAAATTACTTGTGACACACTTTCAGCCAGCCTTGCCAGGTCTCATCTCCATAGATCAAACACTGGCTCTGATTACCCTGAAGTGATAGTATCGTTGGATGCAGAGAAAGCCTTCAATAGGGTAAAGTGGAGGTACCTTTTTTTGTTTTAGATAAATTTGGTTTTAGAGTGGATTTTATTTTCTGGGTAAGATTACTGTATTCATCGCCTATTGCCTCAGTATTCATTAACACTGTCAGGTGAGCTCCCTTCCACCTCCATCGTAGAACGAGGTAAGGTTGCCCCCTATCCCCACTGCTGTTCGCTGCCGCCATTGAGCCTTGAGCCATCTGGCTCCACAGAGAGGATCATTTTGAGGGAATTACCCATTTGGGTGAGACTTATAATCTGTCCCTATATGCCAATGACCTTCTTTTATGTGTCGAGATCACTGTCCTCCATCCCTGCAATTCTCAAGTTGAATCTAGAAAAAAGTGAACTCTCCATTAATCTCTAAATATCATGAATTCTAATTTATCATTTAATCAAAGGCCTAATGTTAATCTTTTTGGTTTGTTTATGTTGTTGTTGTTTTTTTTACTTTTGTAAAGCTTTTCCATCTGGTTCTTCTTCAATAAACTAGTATAAACATTTAGGGTTTACCCCTGCCTGAGCTACCATCTTCTTTAGTTCTATAAGCCTCCCCTGCTGCTGCTGCACCTCCTCCTCCTCATTTTTCTTCTTACATTTACATTTAGTCATTTAGCTGACGCTTTTATCCAAAGCGACTTACAAGTTCTGTACGACCAGTCATCAGGAAGGGTACAACTCTATCAGCTGAGGAACAATGTTCATCAAAGTGTTGCGTGTTACAGTGTAGGTTAGTTTATTAGGACAAATGCATGGCAGTAAGGTTAGTTAGGGTTAGATTTTTTATTTTTTTTTTATTTTTCTTTCTTCTCCCTGTTCTGTTTCTTCTCTGTCTGATGAATTAAGCTGCTGCCAAATGACACAAGGGGTCCCATTGAGAACGTTTTACTTACTTTTAACTTATTTAGATAAAATACAAAGGTAAAAGCATTTTCTGATAAAGTATTTATTTGTAGACATGTAGAATTTGAACAATCCTTGTTTATTTTGTTTGTCCATTGTTATATGAACAATTCAACATTTACACATCAATGGGGGTGTATACTCATAGATTAGTGGATAGTTTGATTTCTAGAAATGTCTTGCCTCTTAAATCACAATATATCATAGTTACTCGAGTGTTTACAAACATCACCACACAATACACCAAATACAGTTAAAGCTCTGCTGACCTGTTGTTTGGCGTTTGTCCTTGTACCAGGAGATCAGTGTACCAAGAGAATGTCTGAATTTCTATGTATTATTCTTATGGTGGTGGAATTACTCATTTGTTTACATTTGGTGTGTTTGTTTACATTCTTTACTTTGTTTACACATGGTCTTACCTTTGGGAAAAACATGTTATAACATACAGCCAGTAGAGGAAATCACCATTAAAAAGTGTATATGCATGCATAATTGACTGTGTAAGTACACACACACACACACACACACACACACACACACACACACACACACACACACACACACACACACACACACACACACACACACACACACACACACACACACACACACACACACACACACACACACACACACACACACACACAGAGACAAGATGGCTCCAGGTAGACAGCCCATGACTAATGTGGGGTTTCTCTGGGCAAAGTGTATCCCTATAGACCTAGTTGTACTGGGGCTGGGCAGCATCTGAGCAGGTGGGGTGGGGAGTAAGACAGAGGGCCTGGAGGAACTGGGTCACTTCAAGAGAGGGCAGTGAAAGAAGGAGGGAGGGAAGGAGAAAGTAGCGTGAATCAACAAAAAAAAGAGGGAGGTGCAAAAGAAAGGTAAATTGAGGAAGAGAGGGTGAGACAAATTCAAGATTCAAGAGTTTATTCATCACATACATACCAGGGCATACAGTGACATGCGGTTGGCCATGCCCGCTACGATTGTGCAAAAATACAATAGTAATAATATTAAATAGTAATAAAATAAGTAGAATATACATGATAAAATAGACATGTGTTACGATTAGGCATGGTGGTGATGGTGGAGGTAGAACCCAATATAGCAGGACAGCGATAACGAGAAAGAGGAAGCAGAGACGGCAGGGTAGCGTATAGTGAAGGACTTTATTGAGCAGTGGAAAAACAAAAGCATGTTACAAAGAATAAACAAAAGTGAACTGAAGACCCGGAAAACAAACCTCAGCTGAGCTGGAAAACAGGACTAGGATAGACAGGACAAACTCACAGGGGTATACAGGGTAACGGCAGACAGGAAGCTTCACAAATGGTAAACAGAGACACGACAGGATACCGGGGTAACGGAGACAATGATGCCACAAGAAACTCAGACACAAGCAGGTATACATACTACCCTTGATTGAAATGACTAACAGCTGGCTAGCCCAGGCAATAATACAAGAATGCAAAATTCAGAACACACTAGGAATAACCCAACCTAGACACAAAAGGCATAATCACACTCAACAACCAGACAGGAGGACGACATCACACAAAGGAAGGGAGAGCCAAAGACAACATGCATAATGACATCACATTAATCATATTTAGCCACAAAGAAATAATAGAGTGCACTATCTGAAGATGCCCGCCAGAGGGCAGCAGAAGGCCACTGTTCATATTGTTCCAACTGTCCCAGCCAGCACCTTGTCTGGGATCATGACAGACATGTTAATAAATCACTTAAAGGCACTGGGTCCTATGTACACTACTATACAATATACAGTTTTCACTTATATGTCCCTATGCTATACTTGCTGTTACTAACTATACTATGCAATAATCACAACAAGTTATTTTCTTAAAGTGTCCCTTTTTCCCTTCCTTTAAAGTGTCATTTTCTGTGTGTTTAAAGTGACCTATGGTGCGTTTGTGTGCAAGCGAGTGCAGAATATTGTGTTGTGTGCGTGTATGTGTGTGTTCATGTGTGCTTGTGTATGGAGAGATCAGTGGTCAGTGTTCTGATGGCCTGAGGGAAGAAGCTGAGCCTTAGTCTCTCTGTTCTTGCTGCATATATGCAGAGGTGCTTGCTTGAACATGCTGTTGTTGGGGTGATGAGGGTCATTCATCATTCTGCAGGCTCTGGATTTGCACCTCCTATTGTATAAGTCCTGCAGGGGTGGTACGCTCTGCTGAGCGCACCACTCTCTGTAGGGCCTTCCTGTCCTGGGCCGTGCTGTTTCCAAACCAGGCAGTGATGTTTCCAGTCAGAATGCTCTTGGAGAGTGAAATAGCAGGAACCTAGGCCATAGGGAATGTATTTGATCAAGGCCTTATATCCTAACCTTTGGGTGACAGCAAAGAGGTGAGAAGTCAGGGGGCCGCCACTGGCCTGTCGTCTGGGGGTCAGACAGGGCTGTCATTTCTTTTCTAAGGAGGAGGCTGGCCTTCCACAGGGTCAAGTGAGTGCCTGAGCTAATAATAAAATAGTAGTAGAGATTATCTAATATTGACCTATGGTTTATCTGGACATTAAAGATCAGTTCATGCGCGTGACACTAGACATGTTTTGCAAAACATGAAATATCTTTGGAACAGTTTACGATAAAGACTCGCTTTAAATAGTTTCACATTAAATAGTATTACACATTCGCCATTGTACATCGTATAGTGGTCTTATAACCTCTTGTGGAAACTCCCATTACTGTTAAAAAATATATTTTCCCGTTCAAGAATCAAGAATCCAGAATCAAGAGGTTTATTTGTCACATACAGCCCCGTTCCCCGTACCTGGATAACTGAGTTAGCCGGATAACTTTCGGTGAAGTCTGACTTAAACCGGACTTTCCGGTTCCCCGAATCTGGATTGTCCAAATCACCATGACAACAGATCCAAAAGTTTGAGCCTGGTCGAAAGCAGGGTTTAAGTTCAAGTTAGCCGGAAGAACCATCGCCACGCCCCCGCAAAGAAGTGACAGCGCGTTTCCTGAAATTATTCCCACAGTCTAGGATCTGCATTATACCATTCTGAATTACGTTTTTGTGCTCCATTCTTCCAGAGGGGTCTTTTGAAATGTAAAATAGACCCAAAATGCTGATACTAAATTCACTTTGTCCTAAATAATGCACGTTATATACCGTGGCGCTCGCTCGGTGCAACAACAACAACATAAAGAATATTCTAAACACGGGTCTCTCGTTCATTAATGTATAAACAATGAATTTATCCCATCTGGCACAGTGGCGCAGCGGTAGTGCTCAATCCTGGCAACCCGGTGACCGGTGTTCGAAACCCCGTGTTTCCAATATAATTTTTTGGAATATAATATTAATGATTATACGCAAAGGTAGCCTAGTTTTAAGTTAAAATATTATAAATCTACATGCATTGAGGATGTCATTCTTTATATAGCTCTCAACGTGCACCAAATTGAATTATTCCTATATTGCAAAAAGAAGGAAGAGACTAGGTTTCGAACCCCGGTCGTCTGCGTGAAAGTCAAAAGAAGAACCCGTTACACCACAGTGGAGATAAGTAAAAGATCGACCATACATCAATCAATGGGCAAGAGAGCCGTATCGTTATTCTGTATAACAGTTTAACTAATTATTTTCGCTAGCAAGATCTCATTTGATTATTCAATCCAGCAGGCAAGTTTAAAGAAATATAATCTGATTGATTGAGGTAATGAGGGACTTAAAATTAGCCTATAGATAACGCATTTAACTTGTCGGCGAGGCGATTGAGCCGTACTGCAATATGTTAATAAAGTTTTAAATCAATTAATCAATCAATGCCGCTAGAGAATCAGGATCTCTGCTATCGATACGTGCTGGCTTTTCAAATGAAGCGGCCGCGCGCACTAATCCTGGGTCTCAAGTCTGGTTTGAGTTAACGAGACTGAATCCACCTTCGAGGAACAGGAAAATCCCGGCTTCAATCATCTACTGTTCCCAGCCTTCCCAGAGACAGTCGCATTTCTCTCCTCTCCCCAGGCTCCTCAAGGCCATTCCTACCGCCGCCTCTACTGCCTCCATGGAGCCTGACGCTGCTGTGCTCTGTGCCTTGTGCCGGTTGTCGGACTATACTCAAATCAACTCGAAATGGATCTAATCAGTGGATTGCATATTTTCGTCAAGGAAGCAGAATATGGCTAACCCTCTCTGCCTCTGCGACATTTCAATCAGGCTACCAACTTGAAGTCGTGGACATTTGGATTATCGAAGCTTTTGGGATTGCAATAAGAAGATTTTGGATCTGTTTACCGTGCACAGGACGTACCAAAATGAACTGATTAAGACACTTGGACACTTGGACTAATTAATGCATTCAGTCATTTGGACGGAGTTGTTAAAACTCACTCCACTCAAACCAATAGAGTTATAATTCACTCTACTCAAAATCAAATTTAAATCGACGTGACTGGGGAAATGTTGCCAGTCAGTCAGCCAAAACAAATTCCTGGACGACTCCAAGGTCGAACTTTGAGCTGCTGGAGTCGAAGGCTCTCTTGGAGATAAGAGTGGCATGCGGCCCCCCCACCCCCAGCCCCCTCCCCCCACCCCCCCTCCTACGTGTATGGCCCAGCGCCTGTATGGCAGCTAACTCGTATGCGTGCTGGAGGGGGGAGCCAAGGCTGTCTCGATGGTTTGTTTGGCGGCCAAATAATCCAAAACGAATCCAACGAACAACACACGCGAGCAGTCAATGACAGACCGCGGCTCCATGAGCATTTTTGGTTCACTCGTGTTGCAGCGCGGGGCACTGCAGTAGTGGAGGCTCTACTCTGCTGACATAGTGTTGCACTTCCTGGTTTAATAGCACAGTCTTCAGGTGCTCAGAGTCAGATATATATATATATATATATATATATATATATATATATATATATATATATATATATATATATATATATATATATATATCTGTATGTCATGCATGTCTTAAATGTCATGATTAGATTTGTTTAGATGATTAGATTAGATTCTTATATCTGTATGTTGTGTATGTCATAAATGTCATGAATTGAAAATGGGGGACCCTGATGTAAACAAGACGAAAGTGCTGCATTTAGGTATAGTGAGCCTAGCACTGAACATGTTCCTCCTGTCAGCCAAGTCTGTGTATAGTGGGTGGGAGGGGTTTTACTTTTGGTATTGGAAAAGAGAAAAATACTGATCTAGATATTAAAAAATTCTAGGCCTTACTTCTGCCCATGCCAGTCAGCCTGTGGACGATGGATAAAAACAAACATTTCCATTAAATGGTGAAGTTCACATCATATATTTTGTTGGGTTGGATTTAAGTGTTGACCAAATACACGTTATTTACAGTATATTGTGTGGTATTTTATTGACTAGATTTAATTTAGTCAAAATACAGTGTTTCAGAATATTTCGTGAGCAATTAATTTATTTCTTGTACATATAAGTAAAGGAGATAGTGGTAAAACTCCTATTCCTCCTAAACCTTTTGAGTAACACAATTTACAGTAGCTGCCTTATGATAATGTTTGGGTCTTAAAATCAATCCAAAATGTAGGAACATCTTTTTCAGCAGTAAAGAAAACAAAAGATTAGACAAGGTAAAAATGTAATTTAAAACGATATGGACGGTACTCATTTCAAAATTGATATGAACGTGACAACCCCTCCCCCACCCCCTCCTCCCATTGGAACAGCTTCATTGCATCAAGTGAAAGCCAGAATTAACTATAAATGACATTTGCATTTATGGTAAAAAATACTTATTTAAAACTGTACAATCACCAAGTACACAGAATGAGCAAAACTCCAATCGTTATTAATTCGGCATCTTCAGTGGCCTCAACCTGTGGCACCTCGTCCTTTTCATTATTCACCTTTTCAGGTGCTTTGACCTTCTTTGCTTTAGCTGCCTTTTTTGCTGCAGGTTTATTGGCCTTAGTTTGTGCCACTCGAGCATTAACGCGAATCTGTTCAATCCTAGCAGACTTCCTGGTAGCCTTCACGGGTTCTGACTGCTTTCTTTTGAGGGGCATCTTGTTGGTTGGGAAGGAACAACGGGTATTGCACTTAATGCACTACCACTAGGGATGTCCCAATCACATTTTTTTGCTCCTGATCCGATCCCGATCATGTGATTTTGAGTATCTACCGATACCGATTTTTCCCGATCCGATCAAAAAAAAAGAAAAAGAAAAAGAAAATTAATATATATATTTTTTTAATAAATTTTTTTATCCCAATTTCGCACATTACATTCACCCTGAATGTTGACGTTATCCAGGTGAAAAGTTAACTTCATTCAAGCGAGGCATTGCAATCCTTGACATAAATCATTTGATGTATAATTAAATCAAAGGAAATGCGTTTGGGTCTGAGAGTGTGGCTGGTCTGCCGTTCTGCAGCTGTATACTATTGGTTTGTTTTGGCAAAATTATTCTGCTCTGTGTGACAATAAATAAATGAATGATGATATGCAATTTAAAACCAAAACTAAGGCCTCAGTATGAGTTTAAGACGTGAACATGGATTTGTTTGTTGAATATTCTTTTTTTTTTTTTTTTATAAATAAAAATATCCCGATTTTCTTTTTATGCCGATCCCAATCTTCGGAAAATCACGTGATCGGCCCCGATCCCGATCACGTGATCGGATCGGGACGTCTACCACCCCTGCAGGACTTATATAACAGGAGGTACAAATCCAGAGCCTGCAGAATAATGAAAGACCCCCACCACCCCAACAACAGCCTGTTCAAGCTGCTGCGGTCAGACAAGCGCCTACGTACACACGCTACATCATCATCATTATACTTTTTTTCCTGTCTATTTTAGTATTGTATTATTGCACTAGTTACTTCTTCCAAAAAGTAACTTACTCAGTTACAAATTATAAAAGTAACTAGTTACTTCAGAAAGTAACTATTGTGTTACTTTCAAGTAATTTTTTTTACATAAACAACATACACAAATCTAAACTATTTGAATGTTGCTGTGGGACAAAGTGAGACTAGCCTCCAATCAAATGCCATGTATGTAGATATTATTATAATTACTATGTTTTCTATAGTGGATCATACAAATACAATAGATGTTTTGGAACTTTTGATATCATGTATTGCCCCTCAACAGGCCACAACTGGGCAACATTAAATTATGCTTGTTAAGCACTATACCAAAAATAAATAACAGATATATACTGATTGATTGAACATTTTAATTAACAGATTGCAGAATGGGTACAGTACAGTACAGCTCAATACACACAATTGTTAGAGGGATGCAGACCAGAGATCATTCCAACAGCCATCAGACTATACAATGCATCACTGTGCCTTACTGCATCACTGAGCACAGAGTGACAGTTACCATCTTCCTGGGCCCTCATTTATCAATAATGCGTAGAAAGTGTTCTATTTTTGTTCCTACGCACGGTATTTAGAATGTCTCTACGCACAGAAAAATCTGGATTTATCACACGTGCGTACACGGGTCCTACACACACTCCGTGTTGATAAATACCATTGTTCTTACCGTCTATGCTCGTGCATGATTATCCATATATGGTAATGAAACACCCCCATGGGATGTGAAATAATGGACTAAGTCGAGCGAACTATATGAGAAACTTCACTGAGAGCGAGATTGTTCACAGAGGTCTAACCAACTAATTCAACATATACAGCATTTCCCGTTGTGAACAATCTTATTTGGAAACATGACACACAGAATAATAGTATTTAGCGTTTTATTTTAAACAATATTTAATCGTATGATTATAGATATTTTTTGAGAATAAATAAATCCAATGAAGTTGTCAAGTTCACAGACAACTACGCTGAGGAGGAGGGAGCGTGTGTAGACTATCTTCGCTGCGCCTAGGAGCCAAGGATGTTGACTGACCCTGCTACACAACCAGCACATTGACAGAAATAAATGACAAGCTGACCCGACATTAAGCACTGTAATGGCCAACTCTGCGCTCTACAATGCCTATTGTGCGCTCCGTGGTCCGTGGTTTTGGTAATAGTCATTTAAGTGATGTTTTAATTACAGATACCCCAGTAATAACATTACAATTGAATTAAATACAATTAGGCCTGAATGAGTTGTGTTCCTCCCAGCCACCGGCAACGACATTATCAGCCAAAATGCGCATTGCAGATTATCTGTACATTGACCGAGTGGAATCCCGTTCACATTACTGGATTTGTTTATTGATGGAGCTTTGAAAGCTACATGGGCAGTCTATTGCTCCGATGATGTTGGGTAACCTGGCGTAAAATCCTCTCTTGGCCTCCTGTTATTGATATATGGATATTGTATGTAGTGGGGGTTGGGGAAATTACGACATCCAACACTGTGTTTTGCTCCACGCTCCAATTTGGGTCTCAAATTGCGGTACAAATCAAGAAGAATGTGTCTCGGGGTAGCGGACTCTACTTAATATTATTATGTTCTCTCTCTGCAAATAGACTGCCCTACAGTATATCTCTGAAAACATCTGAGCGCACACTGCGAGAAGTATTCTGAATTCATTACACTAATGTCGCTATTTTACAATTAACTATAGTGAATTACGGGTCATACAGAACACGTCATTGTTGAAACTAATGCATGAAACTGATGAAAGCATATGCCGTCCATCTGCAGTCTTCATATTCTACCGCTGGGCGCCAGGTAAGCACGGTCTGAGCTACGGCTGGGCGATATAACGATAACGATAAATATTGCGATATATTTTAATAATCGATATCGAATATCGAAATTAAAAAAAAATCGAAAATCGTTTTTTTTTTTTTTTTTTTGCCTGCAACAGGGCAGTTTTAAAACCAGAGACAGTGGACAGACTTGTCTTTCTTGCCTGCAACTTAAAGTAATGGCTTTGCTTGTCCAAATGACAATACTGACCAAATTGAGATTTATTTTTCTCTTGTCCATTTATTTTGTTTGCTTTCTAATTTAAAATACAGTTTGAAACCGTCTGTACACAGTAGGCTATGTGTGCTAGCAGAACTAGACTCCAGTCACGAGTCACGGTGCACATGTGCGGTGGTTTGTCCACCAAAAAAGCGCCAAAAGATCGAAAATAAACTAGCAGAGCCAGAACTGTTCAACTCCCCAGGAGCCACAGCCAGCAGAGAAGCCGGTTTACTTTCGCTTTTAAACCAGCTGCAGCCTGAGAACTGGAGTGTGAGGGGATGTAACACTAAAGATGGCGGCAACGACAAAGAATTGCTGCAAAATAAACATACATCTGTTGTTTAAAAAAAAAATAAAAAAAATATGTATTTATTTACTGTATATTTTATTCAATTTTATGCTATTCTATTCTTATATTTTATTCTATTTGTATTCTATTTTATTCTATTCTTAGGCAATTTGATTGGTTTTGTTATTCTTATTCGTGACCTGTTCTGTCTAAATGTTTAACACATTGACCGCCAATAACGTTGTACGACGGGTTTGCTGGTCATGCGAATTCCGAATTCTAGTCGATCGACGTCAAATAAGTGGGATCTTTTTCGTCCAGTCTCATCGGCGAACGGTAAGAGGACAGCAACGTTACATTCAGCTTGATTGTTTATTCTTTTCAATGCAAACCGCTGTGATCAATATATCACCCATACTACATAAAGCATTTACTGACGATCACGGAATTATAAACGACCCCCCCCCCTTTCAACCGCGCAGGATGAGTCATAACGTTTAGGATCGTATTCAGTTGGATTTTTTAATATAGCGTGTATCGCGAATAAACTGCAATCGATAATCTATATTATGCGTTTAGGCCTATAACTAGCGTTCTAGGAATTACTGCAGAAAACGATAAAAACATACTTATATTCTAGACGGTATTTTCGTATGAATCTATGAATGAAAAAGTATAACGTTCCTGCATCCTGAACGATAGATAATCGATGTTGAATGGGCCATAGTAATGTCAATTTAGCAATACAATTTAAAAAGTTATAGCCCTGCAAAGAAGGTGAACATCTCCATAGGCTTAGACTGGTGGCAGTGATCATACATTGATGGATAGAAGCGTGGCAGTTAATGTGTTAATGTTGAGAGATTTGCAGTATCAAATTTCCCTTGGGATAATAAAAGTATTTCTATTCTATTCTACCAGGCTAGTAAATCCTTTCTATTTATAGATCTGTCACTGAGCTTTTAGCCTATAGGGGTGTAAAAAGTACCCATAAATTATACTTAAGAGAAAGTATGGGTACTGTCTCAAAATCTGACTCAATTAAAAGTCAAAGTATCTGGCTAAAAACACACTTGAGTAAAAGTAAAAAAGTCCTACTTTTAAATGTACTTAAGTACTAAAAAGTAAAATAAAAATTTTTTTGGAAAGGGATAGACCAGGGATCTCAAACTCATTCCATCATCGGCCAAGTTTTCATTTTAACTATACATTGCCAGGTGAGTTAGTTGAAGAGGTGAGCCAATTAGTGAAATCATCAGCTGGTGTTTAGGCAAGGCTGGAATGAAACCAAGCATACACTCTGCCCACAATGGAACGTGTTCTGTGATAGACCATGCTGAAATGAAAGAACAGAGGACACTTTTTTTGCATTAAAATTATTTAATGAACTTCTCCATTGAAGGTAAACTAACGTTCACATCACAGCATGAATAATATGTAGTATCCTGAATAATATGAAAATATTAAAAACAGAATGGTGTATCCTGAATAATATCACAATATTAAAGGCAGAATACTGGAGTACCCTGAATAATATCACAATATTAAAGATGGAATAATGGAGTACCCTGAATAATATCACAATATTAAAGGCAGAATATTGGAGTACCCTGAATAATATTGCAATATTAAAGGCAGAATACTGGAGTACCCTGAATAATATCGCAATATTAACCACAGCATACTGGATTATCCTGAATAATATCACAATATTAAAGGCAGAATACTGGAGTATACTCTGAATAATATCACAATATTAAAGACAGAATACTGGAGTACCCTGAATAATATCAGAATATTAACCACAGCATACTGGAGTATACCCTGAATAATATCACAATATTAAAGACAGAATACTGGAGTATACCCTGAATAATATCACAATATTAACCACAGCATAATGCAGATTTTGTACTCCAAGTGAATATCGTTTAAGGCACTGGCCAAAACATTGAAAGTATGGTAGCCCTTCAGTCTTCTGCAGCAGAACGCCTTTCAAAGCTTTTAGTGTCGATCCAGTGAGCGGTTAGCACAATGAAACTTCTTCGTCGGGCTGTCCAGCAATCTGTTGTTGTTGCGATCCATTCAACTTCACTCATAGCAGCAGTGACTTTCTCGTTCATGGTTTGAGCAGCTTTGCTGATCTTTGAGCGGACAGTGGGCCTCGTAATGACGTTAGTGCTTGGTCGCAAACCATTTATCAGGTTTTTGAATGATGGCAACTCAACAACACTATAAGGTTGGAGTCCTTGAACTATGTATTTTTTATGTAGATAGGGCCATGGATGCTCGTCTTGTCCATCTACGCCGTCGCCGACCGTTTCGTCCTCTTCACCACTCATTGTGGCCATCTTCTATGTCTTGTCACTCTGACGGTCTATTCTTCTGATAGCAGGTGTTTAATCAAAGATCCCCGCTTTCTAGTCCTGCACAAGGACCAATCAGCATGGGTATGGGCGGATTCATTTTCCATTGATGGGGATTTGATTGGCTGTTTACCTGCAGTCGCAGGATTAATAATGTTAACGGTAGTTTGGCCAGATAAACAATTCAAATATACTAATTAAAATGGTTGGACCTGCGAGATTTGTACTTTGTACTTTGTAGGTCTGCATTTTAAATGTAAGGAGTAAAAAGTATGTTTTTTTTCTCTGAAATGTAATGGAGTAAAAGTACAAAGTATACAAACCTAATAATACTCGAGTAAAGTACAAATCCCCCAAAACAGTACTTAAGTATTGTAATGAAGTACAATTACTCAAGTACTTTACACCCCTGAGCCAATGGAAATGCTAGAAATGGTCATGTGGGCTGGGAGGACCAATGGCTAATTTATCTATACTCCAGTGCAATCCGACAGATCGGCCGCCAGACAGTCAGGCGCTACTTGTGTGTAACAGAGGATAGAGAGAGGAGCTTGTCCCTAGTTTTATAATAAAATGGCATAAAGACATGACAAGAGCTATGCCAACAAGCATTGGAACTTGTTGTGGATGTTAAGGATGATCCAGATAATATAAATGAAAAGGACTCTGAGCCAGAAAGCTGGGACAGTGATGTTGACAATCATAGTGAAGGATTTGATGCATTTGATATATGGTTTGAAGTAGCAATTGATCTGTCAACTACATAATTTATTGTGCAGCTTGAATGAAAATCACCTGTTGATGATGTCATGTGTGTAACTATGCTATTTGGATAATATGCAGAGAGACATTGATAGGAGCCCACAACAGAAAAGGAGGATAGCCACTATTATGATGGAAAGGTATTTGTGTGTGTGTGTGTGTGTGTGTGTGTGTGTGTGTGTGTGTGTGTGTGTGTGTGTGTGTGTGTGTGTGTGTGTGTGTGTGTGTGTGTGTGTGTGTGTGTGTGTGTGTGTGTGTGTGTGTGTGTGTGTGTGTCTGAAGGCAACACTAAATGGTCATCACTCACTGAGGAAAATTTGTATTTGCACCTGTGGTAAATATTGACGTTGAATTTCATAAATAATATGTGTGAATAATTAGAGAGCCATAATGTAGGAGAGACAGACATTCCACACCAACCCTCTCTCATAAGAAGGCTGCTTACCCAAATGGTATGTAGGAGAACAGTTGCGGTCATAAAAAGCCCCTCAAGCTAATGTAATCAGGAGACAACAAAGACTACTGTATGGTAATAGGCCCCTCTGTTCACGGAAGTCAAGATCCACCACATCGACGGGGGCCACCAAGACCCCCCTTCTGTTCACGGGAGGACGACAACGACGGGGGCCATAGGCAGGCCCCCCTCTCTGTCCAAACATGAGAAGCCATAGCCCAAAGGAGGGGGCTATTCACACCACCCCACCTGGAGACAAGACCCAACCCCCCACAAGAAGACGCTGGATTGGACCAACCATGTGCTATTATTGGCTAGAAATGATAGGATATAAGGGCCCACATAGTGTTATTCTGGAGCCGAGACCCCACCCAGGTCTGCGTGCTCCAACCGCTCCCCACCGAGAGACTACTGCTGAGCTGTTTTAATGTAAGTAAGCCGAATGGAACCACCATGTTTGGTTAGAATAGAATGTAGAACTTAGCTTAGAAACCAGGCTTACTTATATACAAAAAGGGCTTACAGTGTTGTCAATGTATGTTCAAATTATGTTAACGAGTGACTGTTTTGTGTACATATTGGGGTTTGAGATGCAAAACCTTGTTGATTCCTGTACACAGCAGCCATGTTAATGTTGTCTGATAATCTTTTGTATGTGAAAGGCAACCTTCTATTCACTCTTGGCCTCTGGCTCAAATAAATGTTGAGTTGAACTATAGTTCTGGTTTGTTTGGCTACACGTTTATTCTTCCAATGCTCTATTGTCTTTGGCTGGGGGGAGACGGTCAATATTCCTTATTTCTTGTATCACGTAGTCCCATATGCGTCCATAACGCTGGTCGAGGGCCACTAGAGCCGCGGAGTATGGGGTGCTTGAGTTGGAATATGCCAGCGCTATATTATGCGCTCTGGGCACCTTGAGATGCTTGAGGAGGATGGCATATTTGTACGACTCATCAGGGACGTCGGACATCATAGTCTCTAAGCACATCCGTAATTCCGTGTACTGTGCTCTGTCCTCGTGCGTAAAGTCTGGGAACGTCGGTGTGCCAAGGTACGATGCCATGGATTGCTGGCACATCGGTGAGCGTTGGGGAAGAGGCCTCCTGGGCGAGTCTCCCCGTACGTGTTGTCGTGGGCTGGTACTTGGTGGGTACCAGAGGCCGGGTACCCAGGTGCTGTTCCTCGGTGCTGACTGTGCGTTAAACTCACCCGTGAGTTGAGTCGGGGGTTTGTAGCGCAGTGACTCGGGGGTGAAGTCTGGGCTGTACTGGGCCTCCTGGTCCTGTGGAGTACGTTGCTGCTGGTGGGCTTGACCTTCCTCCTCTTCCTCTTCCTCTTCTAGGTCTTCTAGGTCTTGAAGTCTTCTATTCAGTCTCTCTGCGGCGTAGGCCGGTTCTTCCCGGTTGCTGGGTCTCGTATGGACCGGTCGGGGAGGGGGTTCGGAGACGTAGATAGGATCCTTCTGTTGGCCGGGTTCCGGGTCACTTGGTCGGGTAGGGGAAGGTGCCCTAGACCCTTGGCGTGATGATGTCCTGGAGCTCCGTGCGGAGAGAGGGGGTGTCGCCCTGGCAATCAATTGTTCTATTATCTGCGCCTGCAGCCGGTCGCGCTCTGCTTCGCGCTGGGCGTGGGCTGCGTCGCGCTCTGCTTCGCGCTGGGCATGGGCTGCGTCGCGCTGTGCATTGGCGGCGGCGCGCTGTGCATCGGCGCGGTCTCTTTCAATGTTCTCTTCCGTCTGGAGGCGTCTGGTCTCCAGTCGTATGCGGTCGTCTTCACTCCTTCGTTGCGCCTGGAAGCGCTCTCGCTGGGTTGCAGAGTGTTCGCGTTCACTAAGGGCCTGCGCTTGGAGTTGCGCGTGAAGGCGCTCTCGTTGGTCTGCAGATTGTTTGCGCTCGCTCGTCTGTTGAGCCTGAAGGCGTTCTCTTTCCATGGTAGAGTGTTCGCGCTCACTTAGCGTCTGTGCTTGGAGTCGATCGCGTTCAGTGGAGGCTGCCAGGGTGGCGATGAATGCCTGCGCCAGCATCTGGTCCGCTTCGCTGGGGGATGACACTGACGGAGGTGATCGGCTTCTGACAGTGCTCGTTGGAGATCTGTTCTCTTCGCGCCTCGAGGTCCATCTCCTGGGCGCGCTTCTCTTGTGGTCGTGTGTCGGGTTTTGTCCCTGGAGCGCTTTCTTTATCCTGGAGCTCTCAAGTTCAAGTTCAAGTTCTTTAATAGTTGTCATACAGAAGTACAGAATACTTTCATACAAAATGCTTCTTACTGTTACGCTCCAGAGACTGTGCTAGACAAGATAGTATCAAATAACATAATAACATAATATAGCATGAATTTAGAAGAAGAAAATGAGGTCACAGTGTTCGGTATAGACATATGTACAATGTTCTGAGTTACCATATAATATACAATACACAATACTATGCAGTGTACTAATGTACAGTACTATCTAGTGCAAAGCAGAAATGGGATGAGGTACAATTTTAGGTACAATTTACAGTAAGGTGTACGAGTTGTAGTGCAATCCTTCATCCATAAATATAAAGTGTGGGGAGTGGGTGCTACAGTGTGTTTGTTTAAAGTGGGTGTGTGCTATAAGTGTGTGGAGTGGGTGCTACAGTGTGTTTGTTTAAAGTGAGTGTGTGCGTGTGGATGTGTGTGCTATGTGCGTTTGGTGGTTGTTGTTGTGTAGTGTTCATTCATTGTTCGTTTAGCAGCCTGATGGCCTGCGGATAGAAGCTTCTTCTGAGTCTTTCTGTGCTCGCCTTGAGACTCCTGTATCGCTTGCCTGACGGCAGCAGTTCAAAGAGGCAGTTGTTCGGGTGACTGGAGTCTTTAATGATTCTCTTAGCCTTGCCCTTGCAACGCTTGTAGTAAATGTTCTGGAGGGTGGGGAGCCCCCCTCCAATTGTGCGTTCGGCTGAACGTGTCACTCTTTGTAGTCTGCTTTGGTCTTGTGCAGTGCTATTCCCAAACCAGGAGGTGATGTTGCCGGTCAAGATGCTCTCTATTGTACATGAGTAGAAGTTCTTAAGGATCTTCTGGCTGACTTGGAACTTCCTTAGGCGCCTGAGGAAGTAGAGGCGTTGTCGTGCCTTCTTCACAACACTGTTAATGTGTGTGGTCCATGTCAAGTCCTCGGATATGTAGGCTCCGAGGTACTTAAAGCTGTTGACTCTCTCAACCGGTGCCCCGTCGATGCTGAGGGGGCTGTAGTCCTTGACCCCCGACCTCCTGAAGTCCACAATCATCTCCTTTGTTTTGCTGACGTTCAGGGAGAGGCTGTTTTCCTGGCACCATCCCGCCAGGACCTTGACCTCTTCCAGGTAGGCCCTCTCGTCGTTGGCAGAGATCAGGCCCACCACCACTGTGTCGTCAGCAAATTTGACGATTGTATTGCTACTCCGCTGAGCCACACAGTCGTGTGTGTACAGGGAGTAGAGGAGGGGACTCAGAACACAGCCCTGGGGGGCCCCTATGTTGAGGGTGATGGATGAGGAGGTGCAGTTGCCTGCTCTCACCACCTGGGGTCTGCCAGTCAGGAAGTCCAAGACCCACTGGCAGAGGTCATAGCCCAAGCCCAGGTCCCTGAGCTTGGCTATGAGTATGGAGGGGACTATGGTATTGAATGCCGAGCTGTAGTCGATGAATAGCATTCTCACATAGTTCCCCTGCCTCTTGTCCAGGTGTGATGCTGCTGTGTGCAGCACATGGGATATGGCGTCCTCCGTGGACCTGTTGGGGCGGTATGCAAATTGCAGGGGGTCCATGTTGATGGGGAGGGAGGAGCAGATGTAGCCCTTTACTAGCTTCTCGAAGCACTTCATGGCTATGGAGGTGAGAGCTACAGGGCGGTAGTTGTTGAGGCAAGCAGGCTTGGATTTTTTGGGTACAGGGATAATAGTGGACTTCTTCAGGCAGGTGGGGATGACAGCCTGTTCTAAGGACAGGTTAAATATGTCAGTGAATACTGGGGCCAGTTGGTCGGCACAGACTTTTAGGACGCGGCCGGGGATGCCGTCTGGACCTGCTGCCTTCCTGATATTCACTTTTTTAAAGGTCCGCCTCACCTCATGCTCTGTTACCCTGAACACTGCGCCTCCATCAGCAGCCGACCCCCCCCCCCCCCATTGCCGAGGCTTGTGAGCTGGTGTTGTTATTACCAGCATCAAACCTCGCATAGAAGGTATTGAGGTCATTTGCTAAGGAGATGTCACTGTTCAGTTTGAGGGAGGCGCCTTTGTAGTCTGTCATCGTTTTGAGCCCCTGCCACATAGCTCTAGAGTCAGCTTGTTCAAACTGGAGTTCAATTTTATCCCTGTAGCGTCGTTTGGCCTCTGACACAGTCCTCCTTACGTTGTATCGCGCCACCTTGTGGTCATTCATGTTGCCTGCCTCTAGGCCGTCGTTGTATGCTTTGGTGCGCTCTCTCAGAGCTTCACGGACGGATTTGTCTACCCAGGGTTTTTGATTTGGGTAAACTTTCATTTTGGTAGTGGGGATTGTTTCTTTCACCCTAGTACAAACATAGTCCAGCACTGTCTCCGTGTAGGCATTAATGTTATCTGTGTCGCGGAACACATTCCAGTCTGTGTTGTGAAACACTGACCGGATCGTATCCGGGGACCATCCCGTTGACGTTGTCTGGGGGTATAGTCATGTCATGTCCCCCCTGGTCCCCCCGTGAGCTTGGTCAGTTTCGTTAGAACTCACTAGGGTCTCTACTGGCAGGGTCGCCTGGTCGGTAGGATTTGACATGCTTTGACTATCCGCTTTATCCGCATTTAACGTCTGTTTAAAGCTAGGTATTAGACTGACAGCGTATTCCTCTAGATAGGGAGGTGGCTGACGTCTGCGCTGCGGGCGTTCTAGCTTGGGAGAGCCGCTTGGGGAGTGTTCACCGCTGGCCATGGTTAATATCAATATTATATTAGATATTACACTGATACCCTCCGGCTCGAAGGACCAATTGTAACTGAGGGGTACAATTCCCTGACTGTATTGAGAGTATGGTATTATTAAACCACTACTTAGTTATGTACTTTAATTACTGGCCATACAGTACATGAATATATATGGTGAACACCCACACAAGAATACGGCAATGACACATAAAGTTCTATTTAGAGGGATTTATTATTATCAGAGCAAGCAACGTTAAGTTACAGATTGAGAATTATACTTGCGCTTGTAAGGCGAAGAACACACGTAAAGTAGGTCAAGAGCGTAAGTCAATGAGAATAGTAAGATGGGTCTAAATTGACGCCACCTGTAGCATAGCAATTACATAAGGCACACTAGTACCAGCTGGAGACACTGGGGGGTTCCCTCCGGGTGTAAGCCGGCAGGGTAGAGGAATGTTCGGGTGCAAAGTCTGGGTCAACGAGGAATAACGAGGTTCCAGATACAGGAACCAGTGCAGTACTCCCTTGATCGGTAGACAAAGCAACAGCTATAATCCAGTATGCCCGACAGCATGGATGAAAGCTAGCCAGCCTCCTCCTAGAGGCGGGCTCGAGGGTCGCTCCTCACTGGGGGTAGATCCCACACGATAGTGGGGTAGACGGTTCTCTGCTCCAGCAGTCACGGTACCAAAGCAATATAATCCAACCAGAAAAAGGTTCTGCAGTCGCCGGGGTAGGTTCTCCGGTGTACATATCCAACGGTTCTCATCTAGGACTCCTCGGGTGGTGGCACGAGTTTAGGCCGCCCAGCCTGGATAAGTGCACTAGCTATATACACGACGAACTGGTGGTAATGCTGGTCACTGAAGAACAGTAGCCGCACGATACACTATAAATGATAGACTATTACTTCACATTAGAATAAGTCAAACACAACGATACTGCGTTAAACTCTGACACTTTAGCAATATATTCGCACGCGGTTCTCAAGGCTCTATTCAGAGGCAAAGTTGCCCACTTCACGGCACGTTGTCTCGTGGTGAAGGCATCAACGTTTTAGTGCTAAGCGCTGCTGTATCCACCTACGCCGTATTTATACGTAAGGTGAATTATCTAGTGCCAACCTAAGTTCTGTCTCGTATTACTGCGCAAACCTGGACATGTTGAGACATGCCTTGGCGTTGCCTTTGAACTTGCCATTGGGGGTATGGTCGTTGGCGCCTAGGGGTCGCTGTCCAATAGGAGAACGAATATTATGGTCTGGTTTGTACCCAGGTAAAGGGATATTCCGTGTATATATACAAAGAATATACAAGGGATATCAAACGATATACAAATATTATACAAGGGGTCTCAAGCAATAAATATATATATTCGGTTTAATCTGACCCTTTGTAACATATATCATCTCCCCTAAGACCTCCATGGAGGCTATAGTAACTCATATTCATCATCTTGAATCTAATTAAATGTGTATGCATGTCTCAGGCTATAGAGTACCATGACTGTACTGTTGTTTTCCAGATCTCTCTAGGTATGGGCGTTCCACTATCCTTTTCCCATGTTATCCTGGCCCCCTCATAATTTGGGAGTTGGTGCTTTCTAAGCATGTCATAGAACCTAGACGTTCCCCCTGGACGCTTCCCGTTAAATCTCTATAATTCCTGAATATCAGTGATAGGGTCAATATTTTTCTTCCTATTTGCTGTCATAATACAGCTCCTTATTTGTAAAAATTTCCAGAAATGTCCAGAAACAAATATTCTACTAACATTACCCCTGCCCCCGCCCAGTCTTCCCATATTACAGACTTTTTCCCCATTTTAAATGATTTATTATACCAAATTGAAGATCCTTTTGTTAGTAGGGGTCCATGCTACATATCTGGTGAGCCCTTTTCCAACTCTCTCTAGCAAATGTCAGTATTGGGTCTCTATGAGGAACTTCCCCTCTCGTCTGGGATAGAAAGGCTTGCACTGATAATGGTTCTACTAGCTCTTTCTCTATCGCTATCCAAGCAGGTGCCCGGATCTCAGATATGTTAACCTTGGACAGTTGGCTTAGTGAAGAGGCATAATGGTACCAGTCTATTCATGGGCATCCCAACCACCTCCCTCGACTGATGCATATCATTTTGTTTTGTTGAAAGAGGGTTTCTTACCTGCCCACAAGAAGCAGCTCAAGGCCCTATTAAACCTGGTTAGGAGAGAGGGAGGGAATTCCAAAGGCAACATGTATGTTACATAATTAATCTGGGGTACTACCATCATTTTTACAGTATTTATCTTTCCCATCAATGACAGATTAAGTTTTGACCAGTTCAATAGATTATTAAAATTTTTTTGGATACGTGGTAATAAATTCACCTGCATTATATCCTTCAACCCTGGAGTAATTGTGATACCCAAGTAGACCAAACCAGATGGGAGCCATTTAAATCTCCAATTCTTGCGGATATCAGGGGGGCACAATCTAGACAATGGCGTTGCCTCCGATTTATTCCAATTAATCTTGTAACCTGATATACGTGAAAAGGAGTCAATCACAGATAGAATCTCTGGTACTGCAGCCTCTGGATTGCTCAATAGCAATAGAATATCATCCGCATGTAATAGCATCTTGTGTTCTTCTTGACCTGCAACGATGCCTTTTATGTTCACATTTCCCCTGATGGCCGCAGCTAAAGGCTCTAAGGCCAGTGCGAATATAAGAGGAGAAAGGGGACAACCCTGTCCGGCGTAAAAGCTTAAAAGGGAAGAAAGGGAAATAAGCACTGAGAGCATCAGTGACCATAGCCTACACCATTAAATAGTATCAAACAGTAACATAAAAAAACATATTAGCAATGGGCTATTTCCCCACAACTATAGCCATCATAAAGGTTAGCCAGTGTGAAAAGTTTGAACTAACAATGTTGGCTTTAAGCAGAACTACTGTATCAGTGCCAAAGGCATAGTCAAGTTATTATTTCAACCCTGAGCAGATAAGGTAGCCTACTGCCCTTGTTCATCAAGAAAGGACAGTCATACCATTAAACAGTATCAAACAGTAACACAGAATAGCAACAGGTTATTTCCACACAACTATAGCCATCATAAAAGTTAGCCAGTGTGAAAAGTTTAACAAAGTTGGCCTTAAGCAAAACTGAATCAGTGCAGTAGTCAAATTATGATATCAACCCTGAGCAGATAAGGTAGCCTACTGCACTTGTTTATCAAAAATAAAAATAAAAAATAAAAGGAAGGGGAAAAGCACTGTGCCTCAGTGACTACAGTCTACAGTACACCATTATATTAAACAGTATCAAGCAGTATCGAACTAGTCCACGCTGAGGACTTACCCCCTTAGTTACTGGTATGCTCTGGTAGATGTGACTGCAGATCCGTCATGTCCAGTTAATTTCAAAGTGTCGATGAAAGCTTGTGCCTCTGCAGGGGTGGTAAATAACACAGTTTTGTTGTTTGCAGATATCCTCAAGGTGTCAGGATACAACATAGCATACGAAACATCCTTCTTCGTTCCTAGTTGACGTTTGAGTTCATCATATTTCTTGCGCTTTAGCAGTGTGTCCCTGGATACATTTTGACTGAAATACACGGTCTTGCCTTCCCACCGAACCGTTCCCTTCTCTCGTGCCATTCTTAATACCGCTTCCCTCGCACTGAGGCGTAGAAAATTGACCAGTATGTGCCTGCTCCTAGCGTCTGGATTGGGTTTAGGTCCACACCTGTGCACCCGCTCTATTTCAAAACCACCGTTAATGTTCATGCCCAGTCCTGCCCGAAGCAATGTTCCCACGAATGCATTTATATCTCCTTTCTCTGCATGTTCCTCCACACCAACAATACGAACATTGTTACAACGCCCCGCGTCCTCCAGATAGACGACTCTCTCTTGTAGCCAAGTCACTGTCTCCTTGACACGATTGACCGTTTCTTCCCTAGTCTCACATCCATCCTCCAATGTGGATATACGGGTTTCCACTTCTGTGATTCTTCCACCAAGTTGTTGTACCGTGGTTTGAAGGGAGTCCAGGCTCGTTTTCATACCACGAATATCCATAGCAATCCCTTGTAGCATGCTTTTGATGCTAGCTAGCTCTGTGGCTGTCGTGGTATCGGCCGTATCCACATGGCTCTCGTCGATAGAGCCTTTCCTCCTTCCTGGCATATTGTCGTCTTCTTTACCCTTGTTCTTGGCAGTTTTTAGGTTTGTAATTAAGCATTACATCACGCGCAGGAGTGGTTTGTGAACAATAAACCATGCCTAGGGGTGGTCGTTAGGCCCGAGGCGCAGCTGAGGGTCGTTAGACCCCCCTAGGCATGGTTTATTGTTCACAAATCACAACTGCAAGTGGTGTAATGCTTTTATACAACTGCCACATTCATCCAACCTTATTGCTATACAATAAACACACATTAATCGAAGATTTATTGAAAAAACCATCCGCCAGAAAAAGTAGTTCCCACAACTACAAAAAAGACAAGTTGCCTCCATGTGGAAGCAGCTTGAAGTGCATCCAACCAACTAACACATCCAACTGTGTATTATTGGAATGATTGAGAGAAGTTGCCTCCATGTGGAAGCAGCTTGAAGTGCATCCAACCAACTAACACATCCAACTGTGTGTTATTGGCAAACTAACACATCCAACTGCCTTTCAACTAAGGCATCCAACCAACTAACACATCCAACTGCCTTTCAACTAAGACATAGAACCAACTAACACATCCAACTGCCTTTCAACTAAGACATCCAACAAACTAACACATCCAACTTTACTTTAGTTTTTAATTATGAAGTTAGTGGTTATTGGAATGATTGATTGATTGATTGAAAATTGTATTACCAGATGCAGAATGGGTACAATACAGTACGGCTCAATACACACAATTGTTAAGGAGATGCAGACCTACTTTCTATAGAACTTCATTCTTAGATGCTTCTATTGAAAGTAGGTAAAAAAGAAGAAAAAAAAAACATTGCAATTAATCAAAGACATTGTGTGTTTGTGTGTGTGTGTGTGTGTGTGTGTGTGTGTGTGTGTGTGTGTGTGTGTGTGTGTGTGTGTGTGTGTGTGTGTGTGTGTGTGTGTGTGTGTGTGTGTGTGTGTGTGTGTGTGTGTGTGTGTGTGTGTGTGTGTGTATGCGACCGAGTGAGTGTGTCTGGAAGCCAGACAATGTGAGAGATGAGCTCTGGCAAGGAAGAGGAAGGAAACAAAATTGCAAATTAATTAATCAATCAATCAATTCGCGCGATTTTTCTTTTGTTCTATAATGACTCATGACCCATCAATTACATCATCCAACATTGTTTAAAGGACTAAGACATTCGCCGTGACAGAATCGCTTCATATTTAGTCGTTATGACGCTATCAACATATCCATTTGTTAAAGATTATTGTCCGCCATCTTGTTTTCTCCCGGAGTGATCCGGCGGAGTGATATGTGATTCGGTTGTGGGCGGGTCCTGGGACCAGCAGCGTGGAATTGTGAATAATAAATACGTGTAAAATGACTGTTTCAGCCAATCAGAATCGAGATATTTGCATGCCGTTGTATAAGTGGCTATACATAAAGCTGTTATTCAAATCTTAGAGGGGTTTATCGTGATCAGCACTCCGGAGCTATGTCCTACGCAGCCATTCCAAACGGCGTCTCACGTGACTCCAGACTGACAAGATACAGAAAATGTTCTGTGAGAGAGTGGACTCCAAAGATATAACCAGTGGCGAATCCTTATGGAAGCCAATGGAAGCCATGCCTCCCTATAAATTCATATCAAATATGAAATATGAAAAAAAAAAAAAAAAAAAAAATATAGTTTACATTCTTTTTCATCTGTGCATCTGTGTTATATATATATATTTTTTTTTTTAAATGTCTCCCTCTTCTCCTTCTCACTCCCTCTAACACACTGTCAGACTGTGCTCACTGCAGCTAGTATAGGAGAGAGGCAGTGGGTAGGTCTCTTTCTCCAGGCTTCCAGCATTATAGAGTCCAAATCCGATCCTAGCCAATCAGATTCGAGCTGACTGCCACACCCTAAAAGTTTAAAACGGAGCTGGGAGGAAAACACTCAGCATATTTTCCCCCCTGGAGGCGGGGCACTCAGAAGTTCACGTTTCCACCTGACTACCTAACGTGACATCCCATTAGTAGTATAAAACTGTCACTCAGTCTAGTAGTCTACTACAAACATGTCTGAACATCATCCCCTCGCGGAATTGATTGAAAATGTTATTAACAGAGCGGGCACGTTCGAATCCTCTATTAGTGTATCTAACATTTAGCACTTTAATAGCAACTTATTTTCGCCGGCGGGACATTTACTGAGGACCAGCAGAGCACACCACTGTGGATATTATGATTTAACAAATCTATCTGGCAAGAGGAGGACCACATTATTGACCAGGTAAGCACTGAGCAGCCTGACTGACTAACTAACGTTATCAGGCAAGCTTGTATACCCTTTCATGACTGCAATGCAAGCCAGGGGCTGGAATACGCAGTCACTTATTCCTCCGTAGTAGCCAGGTTAATGTGCACCATCAAGCACTGCTTAAAAGCTAGCGGTGGGTCCAAAATATATCGGATATAAATGTCAAAGGTACCCAGCGTTCCATTAGGGTTTCACACACAGATGCGGCAGGGTTTGAAAGCTCGGCGTTGCTAATAAACATTTTAAATCATTTTTATAAACGAGCTGAGGCTGAAATGGCTGCTTCCGCATTTTACAGTAGGAGCGCTCTGATGGCTGGGCGCGCCGCGCAACAGACACATGAATGAATGAATGAATGAATGAATGAATGAATGAGAACTTTATTTAACAGATTGCAGAATGGGTACAATACAGTACGGCTCAATACACACAATTGTTAAGGGGATGCAGACCAGAGAAATACGTTTGTCTTGTCACGTTTGTCTAATAGACAGTCATATTCTCTCCCGGCCATATGTATATTTCTCTCCCACCCACCCACCCCCTCCTAATGTACAGTCCCCTCCCCATCATATGTATATACTGTCAGGATCTATGGGTAACAGTACTGTATATTTGATGTCATGATGTCTTGTATGTCATAAATGTCACTATGAATTGAAAATGGGGGACCCTGATGTAAACAAGACAAACGTCTTTCTCTGGTCTGCATCCCCTTATACAATTGTGTGTATTGAGCCGTACTGTATTGTACCCATTCTGCAATCTGTTAAGAAAGTTTGACTGGCCGCCGAGCCATACTGTAGTGTACATGGTGACTGCTTGACTTAAAAAAAAAAAAAAAAAAAAAAAAAAATTAATAAAAATATTTAATAATTTTTTTTTAATAATTTTTTTATGACTTCCCCTGTTATTTTACCCACGCGACGCCACTGGATATAACCAGGGTGCGATCCACGGGGGGAGCTGGGTCCGCTATAGCTCCCCTAGATCAGACATCAGCTCCCTTAGATCAGACATCAGCTCCCCTGAAAACATGATTTGTGAATCTTTGGGGGGTCTCTAAATTACTGAAAATAAATGCTACTTTTGCCATGCATTTCTAATTTTTCTGTAATTTTCTGTATCATCATCGTGTATAATAATAAACGTATGCTATTTTGGATGTATGATTAATGATTTGCGCACTAATTCACACGTAATATGGCAACATGCATGCTATTCTTGCAATTACCATTCGGAGCGCGGCGGCAGTTGTAACGGAAAAATATCTGTGATAACAAGAGAGCTGTTGAAATAAAGATGAAAACTACAAAGCAAATACGTTTGTTCGTTTTTAATACGGCCGGACACAATGTAACAATACAAACAAGTTGCAATGTCAGAAAGTGTGATGATACTCTGGTCTCTCAACATTATATACTCTAGTTCTTGGGGTTCCGCCTCCTCCTCCTCCTCCTCTTCTTGCTGTGTCAGGGTGCTTGTGTGTGTGTGCGTGCATGCGCACATGCATGTGTGTGCATGTGTGAGCGTGTCTATGTGTGTGTGTTGCAGACGTGTGTGTGGGCGTGTGTGTGTGTTTTCAGGAAGTGAAAATGGCACAGCCTGCAGTTTGGCGTGTATGGCTTGGAGGAGAAGGGGGGGTTGAACCGTGAACTTGACAGTTGGAGGTGTCGTAAATACGTTGTCAGTTAGTTTCATAGGTTAGTTCCATAGGATACTTCTGCTTATCAGAGGTCACAAAAGAGTCAAGTGTCTGGTTCTTGTGTTGCAATGTACATTGTGAAATCTTGATGCATACATCCGGCCGTTTGGAACAAAGGGCATTATGTGCTTTAGCATGAGAACACGAACAGGCCATGGTCTCAGGCATACCACGTTTGCACAATGGGCCCCACGGCCGTTATAGGCACAAAGCTGGGATTGTGGACGCAGTATTTAGTCGTATATCAAAAGGGCTATTCTCATTTGGGGTGTCATACGAATTGTTAACAGGTTAAGGTCTCAGATATGGTACATATTGTGTCGAGGTCACATGATAAAACACAGGACGTCAAGATGTCACGAAGGCAGACACAGTATAGTTAGTGTCTAAGGTCAATGTATTCTTTAGGTATGTAATGCAAAACATGTTAATTGATATTTCCATTACAACTCCACCCTTTTGATAATTTACTTATCAACAAAGTGAGAAGAAATATGAATTTACATGCCAAGACCGCGAAACAAAGGGAACCAAACACAGCAAAAAAAAAATCAAACATAGCCACCAAAAGATTAACATAGTCCCTAAAGAGCAAGCAAACGTAACACAAAGCAAATCCAAACATAGTCTACAAGGATTTACAAAACACAACATCTAAAAACAAAGCAAAGCAAACATAGCCTCTAAAGGACATACCCAAAACAATCGTAAAAAAAAGGGTAATAAAAAATAGAAGGCACATGAGGTAGATCGTGTTATACCAGAAAAATGTGGCACACATGAGGTAGAATAAAAGTAAGCGACAGTGTTAACACAGGGTCATCGCATCGGTTCTAGTGTACTTACTCCAACATAAATAAAAGAAAGGCGCCAAAACCGAAAGAAGACCCGTATTGTGATATCAACAGAATGGTTGTAAGTTTGTGTGGGACGTGGCGAGGTGAAAAACATTATGATCAGGCTCTTACAGTATGGCAGAGTCAACATACGCCAGCGCACTGTACAGAGTCGGATAACAATCCTTACGTGTCATCTCCAGTCTCATGTAGTTGAATGGTCTCAAAAACCCTCCCATCAGTTTTAGCCCCTCACCAACACAATCAAACATGTCAGCCCACTGCGTGGAGAGGCTGATAGCAAATGTAACAACAATGGGTCACTCTCCATCTCCAATTTTACGCAGTTGAATGGCTTCAACACCCTGTTCAGAATCAGAGTCAGAGTCGCTGAGCAACTCGAGGATCGTATCAGCAGATGCATACTTGGAGTGAACGTATATCTGACGATGGAGAAGGGTGGTAGTGACAGTACGTGCGATAGAGCGTGTCAATATGCCGCGCGCGCAAGGGACAACACAACAGGCGCACAGAGCGACAAGGCCGACTAGGGAGACGAGAGCTGCCATGAGAGCCAGGGCGAGAGCCTTATATTTACCGAACGTGTTTGCAAGCCAGGAGGTCAGGGAAGTGTCAACGCCAGAGTTAACGGACATCTCTGTCCTGAGGGAGCGCAGGCCTTCTAAGGCTCTAGCTACTGAGCCGTCCGGGGCCGTCGAATTAGGGATGTACGTGCAGCAACTGTCTGAGAACATTACGCAGACGCCACCCTTTTCGGCCAGTAGCATGTCGAGGGCCATCCTATTTTGAAAGGCCATAGTGGAGGTGGCGTGCAGTTGTTCGGCCAGCCCTTCCAGGGCATCAAGGGTATGATTTAGGAAGATTTGTTGATTAAAAAATATGTAATTCAACCACGCTACATTCTTTGATACGGTAATGATAGGGAAAAGTGCCTCGATACCCGCCCAAACCTCGTTGCGCGCCTTGAATTCATCAGGGACCCCACGCGGAACTCCAATAGCGTCAATATACACACGGGCATCCATGGAGCCTCTGGGGGTGAGAGAGCGACGCATACGGCTGATGTCAGGTTTATCAGGAGAAACGGTGCCAATAGCGACAGGAAGCACCAACATAACGGGAGTACAGGTGCCAGTCCAGTTAGCGGGGAGGACCTGGATTAATTTAACACGCGAGCCACAAGCCCACCAGACGTCAGCTCTAGGTCTGCTGGAGGAGTTAAATGAGGCCAGAGTGGGGGTATAGGCAGGAGACTCATCGAGGCCGGGAATTAGCGTAGAGGTACCATTAGCGTGCATATGCCAAGTGTAGACGCAATACGGGAAACGACCTCTGAAGCGGCCTTGGCCAAGTCTATGTGCAGAGAAACACTCATAGACACCGCGGGCAAATTTAGCAGGGGGTGGGGCAGCGGGTTCAGTTGGGGTGGGTAACAGCAGTAGTGTGGAGCATATGCCGTGGGGCAGAGTTAGGGAAGGCTTGTCAGCTTCCAGGAGACATCGCACACCGTTGAGGGATGAGGTAGAGTTAAGGGGATAAGGGGATGTGATGAGAGTAGGTTTGCTAGTAGCACAAATATAGCATTCAGCACCGTTGGCGTGCTGAGCCGCGGTATATGTTGCCCATTTCATCCACTGATTTTCATTAGAGTTATCAGTCTCGAAAGCAATTGTCTCTAGTGTGTCCTGGAAGTCTAACACGCGACCCCGCACTTTAATAGAGTTACTCTTATCCTTAGGACCGTCTGTCACAGCTTGGACGACTGTCGGGGGTCCAAAGGTGGTGCGTAGTAGGGGGCGAACGATGAGTGTGAGTTCCTGATATATGTCGGCCGCGCCAGGTTTATCTATAGCACACCAGTATTTCCCACCGTCGTTCATCTGTACGTTGCGGATTACGATCTGGAAGGAATTCCCGATCGATGCTGGTATTAGGGAATAAGAGCTAGCCGACGGTAGGGCAGTAGATACTATGATATCTGCCGTCTTGCAAGGATCCCTGCAGAAATACCTGGGGACCATGCTAGAACCGTAGTTCGTAAAAGGCCCACACCTAAATGCTGAGGTGGTGCCCTGGATCAGAACGTAACGCTTGGGGGGTGTAGCATGGCTGGAGGCGAGAGGAATGGGGGCGATGACGAGGGCAACAAGCGCCAGTGTGAGGTGAGAGAGGCCTATGGACTGTGTGCCGCGACGTAAGTGGCGTGGGAGAGGGATGGGATAAAAAGGGATGGGAGGGGGAGGTGGAGGGGTAGAGTCTGCAGCACGTGGCGCACTCAGTGCCGCGAGCGAGCTGGGTGACAAATTCAGTGCCGCGAGTGAACGGGAGTCGGTGTCTAAGGGTGTGTTTAAAGGGGGCGTGGGGGACGGAGGTGTGGGTGGCGGAGCCAGGGGTGTATTAGTGCGCGGGGCACAGGGGAAATTCATGATAACGGACACCATACGTACCGCTAGAATGACACAGATGGTGATTGAGATGGAGATTCCTGCACACATCAATATGACGATCAGAGACGTACATTCGTTGTGTGGTGTCATTTTATAGGCCCACCTGTCAAAAAACATTTCCGGAACACCAAACCAAATCAACGGAGATATTACCAGTGTTAAAGACAAGGAACAAAATAACATTGACAGTCGTGTGTGTCGGTCTAGGAATCGTATTCTGCCTTTGCTGTCTTCACCTCTGTCGCCGGGCATGTCTTTCTGTCGTTCGTGCAGGGGATGTTTTTGACTAGAGTGGGATGTGAGAGAGAGAGAGAGAGAGAGAGAGAGAGAGAGAGAGAGAGAGAGAGAGAGAGAGAGAGCTATTTCACAGTATATGTTTTCGGAGGGAGGCAGGGGAAGAGGGTCACAGTGTTCGTGGTAGATTGTTCAGGTGTCGTAACAGTGTTTATTCATTAGAGGAAAAAGGGAGGAGGTATACAAGCGGGAGTGAGAGGAGGGGATTTTGGGCTCTTCTTTGGAAGAGGATCAGACGGTAGAGCAGCGCGTGGTTCACACGCTGGGTGGGGGACGAAGTGCTGGCCTGCTGCGCGTCTGATACGGGTGCCTTGGAAATGCGGGGGGAGTGTGCAGAGGAGTAGGCCCGGGGGTCACTGACGGGGTCGCTGCAGGCTGTGGGTTGACCTCTGCAGCTTGTGGATCGGCCTCTGCAGCCGTGGGGGTGGTCGCTGGTTGGCTGGGTTTTGGTGGTGGCACCTTCCTGCAGTGATGTACGTGGACCCAGGAGGGTCGCTCAGCCACCTTCACGGCGGTGTGTGTCGTCAGCAGGACCTGGAAGGGTCCCAGCCACCGTTCGGAGTTCCACTGCTTCCGGCGGAAGTTTTTGATGGTCACGAAATCCCCTGGTTGGATCTGATGGAGTGGAGAAGAGGCTGGGTTGGGTAGCGCCGCCTCTACCTGAGATCTTATGTTGAAGAGAGATCTGGAAAGATTGATACAGTATGTTAACAGTTGATCCTCACATAAGCCTGTGGAGGGAAGGGGGGGACTCGGAGGACCTACTCCCACGGAAGGGGGAACGGCGAAAAGGGTTTCATAGGGAGACAGGCCTGTGCGATTTCTTTTCCTCATCCTCATATACATGAGGGCCAGGGGCAAGACTTTAGTCCATGGCAGCCCTGTCTCTGCACATATTTTAGCCAGTTTGTTTTTCAGGCTCTGGTTTTCGCGCTCAACGGCGCCGCCACTGGCCGCATGATAGCCACAGTGGTACCTGACGTCAAACCCCAGGTAATTGCTAACCTCGGTCAAGGCCTGATTCACAAAGTGACTTCCGTTGTCGCTTGACACGCGAGACACTAGCCCCCAGCGTGGAAAAATCTCTGTCAGGAGTGCTTTGGCCACTGTGGCAGCAGTGGCGTGTTTGGCGGGGAAAGCCTCCACCCATTTTGACCACATATCAACGATAACAAGACAATATTTCTTGTTTTCAGATGGGGAGAGCTCAATAAAGTCCATCATGAGATGTTCAAATGGCCGTGTGGGTTTCTGGTGAGCCGCCGGGGTGGTTTTAATACCGCGTGCTATGTTGTGGTTCGCACATATGACACAGTTTCTACAATAATCGCGTGCTGCGACAGAGAAACCTTTGGTGAACCATCGAGAAGTGATCTCCCTTAACATAGCTCCCTTTGATGCATGGTCACGGCCATGGCTTAGCTTGCAATATGGGAGGAAAAGTGTTTTTGGAAGACATGGTCTAGAATTGGGGCCAAGCCAAATGTTCTGTGTGCAGTGTGCGCCTGCTTTAGTCCAAATGTCCTTCTCTGCTTGTGTGGCGTTGCGCTGAATGTGAAGTAGGTCCTTCCTGTCAGGGGTGTGTGTGTTTGACTCAGGCGCTGTCTGTACTAAAGTCACTGTCACAGGGGCTCCTTCCCTTTGAGGAAGTGGAGCGGTGCCTGCTAAAGGAGCCCCATCTTCAAATGGAAGTGTGGAGGCGCTTTTAGCGGCAGCATCTGCTCGAGCGTTTCCCTTAGAAATGCTGTCCGTCTGGTTGCTATGAGCAACGCATTTGCAGACAGCAATTTTGGTAGGTAGCAAAATGGCTTCTAACAAATCTTTTATTTTGTCATGGTGTTGAATGTGTTTGCCAGATGAGGTGAGAAACCCTCTGTGTTTCCATAGCGCCCCAAAATCGTGTGTTACCCCAAAACAGTATCTGCTATCTGTGAAGATATTTGTTGTTTTGCCTTTCGCCGCAACACATGCATGGGTGAGAGCTATTAGCTCGGCGGCCTGTGCAGAATAATGATGAGGCAGAGGTCCAGAAATCACATTACCATGGTCAGAGACAACCGCAAACCCTGCCCTGGCACGGCCCGTGGCAGGGTCTCTGGAGGCAGAGCCATCAACATACAATACAAGATCAGGATTAGACATTGGTACAGATGACAAATCAGGCCTGGGTGTACACAGAATATTGATTTCCTGCACACAATGGTGTGGTTCTCCGTCCATGGGCCCTGGAAGCAGGGTTGCTGGGTTTAGGGGCCCACATCTTTTAACAGTAACATTTGGCAGATCTAATAGCGTCGTGTGATATCTCAGCCATCTCTGAGCTGTTAAGTGTGAGGTTTTGTGCTCACTCAGGATGTGTGCCACAGCATGTGGGACGAGGAGGAGCAGCTCTGTGTAACCGACAATATCCTGTGAAGCGGTTATTGCGCGTTCTGCTGCCGCCACCGCTCGAAGGCACGGTGGCAGCCCTCGCGCCACAGCGTCTAGTTTGGTTGAGAAGAAACCTACAGGCCGCAATCTGTCGCCATGTTGCTGTAGGAGCACAGAGGTCATGCAGCCATTTTTCTCATCAACAGCCTGTGTAAAAGGCTGGTCTGGGTTAGGCAGGCCCAACGTGGGTGCACTTTGTAACATTTTTTTCAGTGTTACAAAAGATTGTTCCGCCTCAGGGGTCCATTCAATTCGGCCCTGAGCATTGAGGCCTTTGCCATGTATGAGGGAGCTTAGAGGCATTTCAATGGCCGCGTAATTTGGAATGTATGTCCTGCAATACGAGCAGATTCCGAGGAAACTCATCATATTTTTCTTCGTTATCGGGCGTGGAAGGTCGACAATTGCTGCCACACGTTTTGGAGACAGGGATTTGCCCTCCGGTGTGATTATGTGACCAAGGAATGTGACTTCTTGTGACACAAACTGGAGTTTTGAGAGGCTTGCCTTATGACCCTCTGCCGCCAGGTGGTGCAGTAGTTTCAGGGTGTCTGCAGTGCATTGTTCCTTTGTGTCAGAACAAACCATGATGTCATCTACGTAAAATAACAAGGCAGAGCCTGGGCCCAAAGTAAGGGGTCCCAGACTGTCCCTAATAGCAGCACCGTAGATGGATGGGGACGAATGAAAACCCTGGCAGAGACGGGTGAAAGTGTAAGGCCTGCCGTCAAAATTAAAGGCAAACCAGTATTGACTGTCTGGGTGTACGGGGATTGAGAAAAAGGCGTTAGACAGATCCACTACTGAAAACCACTTCGACCCGGCCGGGATTTGTGACAATATGGTGTAGGGATTAGGAACGTCTGGTGCGCGAGAATGGACTGCCTCGTTCACCGCCTGTAGGTCTTGTACAAAGCGCCACTCAACCGGTTTCCCTGCGTCTCTGATCTTTTTAACGGGGAAAATCGGTGTGCGCACTGGGGAGTCATTACACTGTACAATAACACCAGATTTAAGTAATGATTCAAAAACGGGGCGTATGCCATCCAAGGCCTCCTTTTTGAGTGGATACTGTGGTCTGTGAGGGCGAAAATCAGACTTTGGTGTGATGACCACGGGTTGGACATTTCTAATTAAACCCACATCATATGCCCCTGTTGCCCACAATTGTTCGGGCACCCCTTTAAGGTAGGGGGGTATTTCTGTGTTTAGAGAAATCAATGTGCTCCGGGGTGGGGGAGTGTCATCAAAAGGTATCTGAGAACATTTCACAGTTGGAATGTATACGGGTGGAAACGTGAGTTTGTGTGTGTCAGACGCAGGTGAATACAACACCTGTGGGTTGGGTGTAAACTGCCAATCACAGATGTTTGTACACATGGTCATATATGAAGCCAGGTCTCGCCATGCTTCTGTTCTGTGTCTAGCGAGGGGGATGTGTGGTTTTACGTTTCCTGCTACGGAATACAAACGGCACTGAGTGGGTGTCAAGTTAACTTCTCCCACAGCTCTGGAGGGGGACCAGAAAATGCCACTACATTCAATATTTTCCTGTGCAGAATCATGAAAGTCTGTTGCGTAAGTCAAGTCGGGTTCGTGGCTTATGTGAGCAGTGACATGAAGTCTGCTTGCTTCCATAAGACACGTGTTGTTGTCAAATCGTGCATTCCCTTGTAACACTGTCATCAAATGAGCAGAATGCTCAGGTCCTAGCCACCACTGATAAACTGTCACTGGGTCAGTCGTGTGTAACTTCAGTAAGGTGTGATATGAGTTCTGTCCGTCAAGTACCACTTTAATACCATCTGAGGTGGAGATCAGACTGATATTCATTGCTATCATTAGATCACGGCCGATCAAGTTCACAGGACATGTTTCAGAGCTCAAAAATGAATGTTTGAGTGTCATTTTGACATCACTTGTAGCGTCAGGGAGACGTGTACAGGAGATTGGTACAGTAAAATACTCCACCTGAGCAACGCCCGAGGCGCCTATATTTACTGTCCAACGTCCACTAAGTTTGGGTTTAGCAAAATCTTTTGTAGTAAGTATACTACTCGTAGCTCCACTGTCCACAACAAACTTGATTGGCCGATCTTTTATTTGCAAGGTTAATTCAGGCAAGTCGAGATGTGCTTCATTTTTATACAAAGAATATGTGGGTTGTACAGGTTCAAAACGATTTTGCAACGTTTGAATAGCATCATCGATCAGTGTGGATGTTAATGCATTTTCATTCAGTTGTGATGTGTTTGTGTCTGTGTGTGTGTGTGTAGGTGGTAATGTGTGTTCGTTCAGTTGTGATGTGTTTGTGTCTGTGTGTGGAATCAGCGTAGGTGTTAATGACTTGTCTGTGTCTGTGTGTATGGTCAGTGTAGATGTTAATGATGTGTTTGTGTCTGTGTGTGTGTGTGTGTGCTTCTCCCCGGCCGGAGAAAGGATGCAGACATGTGTTGTGTGTGTTTGTACTTTCCTGTCTCCGCTGGACCCCAGTCTCGCGTCTGTCCCCTCGCCGCTTGGATTCCCCACTCCGGTCAGTCAGCTTGCCTCGTCATCGGCGAATGCCTCGCGAGGGTCTCTCCTACGGTTCCACCTCTGTCCGTTGGATCTGCGTCCTCGTGGACAGTCTTTTTTCCAATGCCCTGTCCCTCCACACAGAAAACACCTGTTTCTGTCATAAGGCTGGCGTTTGTCATAAGGCTGGCGTCTGTCATAAGGCTGGTGTTTTTCGTCATTGTGGTTGTCTTTAGACAGCTCGTCGACCCTCTGGTGTTTTTCGTCATTGTAGTTGTCCTTAGACAGCTCGCCGACCCTCTGAAACAAAGTCAATTGGGCCTTGTGTGATTGGAGGGCTGTAGCGGCGATCTTTTTCTCCTTTTCTTCGTTGAGTCTTTTCTCAGCATGTTTTGCGTGTCTCAGTACTTCTGTTAGTCTCGCCTCTTCAATGCAGATGCAGGATTCCTGCACTTTTTTCGTTAGACTGGGTAACATGCCATCTATTAGAAATTTTGTCAAATGGCTCTCCCAGCTGGTGATGATGGCTCCTGGGGCCTCCGGCTCGTCAATGCCAGAGTGGTCTGCGAACACCTGGTGTAGTCTGGCGAAAAATGTTGCTACTGTCTCTGTGCTGTCTTGTTTACAGCTTGAAATTTTTCCCATGTCGATCCTTGGGGGAAATGCTTCTCTGATTCTGTTTCCCAAATTCTCTATTAGGCCTCTGTACGCGGTGTTTTCGCCTGCATTCCAGTCAGGTGAGGTCTGCCTGGTCTCGCTGTCCTGAAGTATCGCTTTAACGCTGGTGTAGTGGGCAGGACCGAACTTTGTCATCAGCAGCCGTCTGAGTTCAGCTGCTGTAGGAGAGAATTCCCTGCAGAAGACTGTAAAGGCCTGCTGGAAACGTACGCCTGAGTTTCTCGGTTCGGGCAGATGTTCTAAAGCCTTAGTCATGTCCTCCTGTGTCCACGGGCGGTGAACCATAATCAGTCCTTCGTGGCCTGCGACTTGAATCATTGGTAAGGACAGGTGGGGAGGAGGGTTTGTGGGTCTCTGCCTTAGGGTGGATAGTCTGTTCTCCTGTATATTTGCTTTCATTTGTGCTGGGGACCAGGTTGTTTTCCCAGGGGTTTTTGTGTCTTTCAGGCGTTCATAGACAGGTTCCTCTCTGTCGTCTGCTGATAGCGCCAGGTGTCCGTGTCCAGCGGTGAGGGATTCTTCTATGGCGCTTAACATCTGAATGATTGCGGCGTCTGATTTTATGGTTGAAAGCGAGTGGGCAGGAGATGTTTGGTTGCTGGTCCCCGCGTATAAAGAGGCAGGGGATGCTGGGGGCCCGACGTAGGATGGGTGGTTTGGGGGTGATGGATTGGACCAGGTGTCCGAGGAAACAGGAGATCCCAGGTTGCTGGGTGTGGTGGTGCCCGAGGTGCTTGGAGATGTGGGGTTGCTGGGTGTGACCTCTCCACGTGGTGGTGTCTGGGGTAGGCCGGTCACCGCCTGGTAGGCCGGCGGGGCTGTAGGTAGGATGGCTGGTCCTCCCTGGAGTGGGGGCGGTGCGCGCGGATGGGGGCAGCCGTCGAGATCAGGGTCCAATCTGTAAGCGGATAAAGAAGGGTACAAAGATTTTGTATTTGTGGTGTGTAATGTTTCTTTTTGGGTTTCTCTTCCTAAAGAGTGAGTAGCTGGTTGTTCTTTGCTAGTTTGTTTCTTTTCTCGGCGTTCAGCCTCTTCTTTCCACACATAGAACCATTTTTCGTGTGTGTCACAGAGGCAAACGGCGCTACTCTCAATGCGTTTATTTTTCATTAGTTCTATGCGTTTCTCCTTTAATTGGGTGCCTAGTGCTTCAATTTGATTTAACGAGAAAGAGCCGTTTGCTGGAAAACCACATTTCTCTGACCAATAAGGAACATGCATAATCGATTCCTCTCCATATTTTTTAGTCATCGTCGCGCAGGGTCCCACTGGAGGAGTCTGAAGCATCTTTACCTGCTTTTGCCCCATACTTGTGCAAAAGCCAATTCTTCGTGTACACGGATACTTTAAACAGATACGTCTATCTGAGTCTGAAATTTGGTTCTAGTAACAAACGTCAGCGAAAAACTGTCGGCTTCTGTCAGGAAACAATTTGTTCTGACCGCGACCTCTGAAATTTCGTTTTTAGTACAAACTTCAGAAAAAACTTTTAGCAATATCAACTGGTTGTTTACATAAAAACCTTGAAAACTGCAATTATCAACTGGTTGTTGTTTATACAAAACCTTGAAAAACTGCAATATCAACTGGTTGTTTACATAAAACCTTGAAAACTGCAACATCAACTGGTTGTTGTTTTTATACAAAACCTTGAAAGCTGCAATATCAACTGGTTATCTTTGTTTACACAAAACCTTGACAGCGTAATATCAACTGGTTGTTGTTTTTTACACAACACCTTGAAAACTGTGGGATACCCCACCCTGGTAAACTTCACTCCCCCAGCGGGAATCTTTGTGAGATAATGAGATTCCAGCAAGACGACACCCTTTCCTCAGTGGTGAGGTTAGTGCGTGTTTAAAAGATTATAAAATAGGAACATAGAGCATTTATTAGGTTAGATTATTATCCACCCAAAAAAAATGTGAATATTTTGCGGAATACGTTTTAGTAAGATCTGAATTCCAACAGCTCACCGGAGGTCGAGGTTTCAAACAGATGTCCCCTGGTTCGATACAAGTGCGCTGTCGTCAGACGGCCCGGTCGTGCGGATGAGTGAATCCCTCTTCTCGGACGGTTTTGTGTCGAGGTAGAGATTTGGCAGGCCTGCTTGCACCTCCGTTCGGCTGGTTCCGTCTGATTTCAGCGACAGTGTATCCTTGTTCGTACGCCAAGTTGTAACGGAAAAATATCTGTGATAACAAGAGAGCTGTTGAAATAAAGATGAAAACTACAAAGCAAATACGTTTGTTCGTTTTTAATACGGCCGGACACAATGTAACAATACAAACAAGTTGCAATGTCAGAAAGTGTGATGATACTCTGGTCTCTCAACATTATATACTCTAGTTCTTGGGGTTCCGCCTCCTCCTCCTCCTCCTCTTCTTGCTGTGTCAGGGTGCTTGTGTGTGTGTGCGTGCATGCGCACATGCATGTGTGTGCATGTGTGAGCGTGTCTATGTGTGTGTGTTGCAGACGTGTGTGTGGGCGTGTGTGTGTGTTTTCAGGAAGTGAAAATGGCACAGCCTGCAGTTTGGCGTGTATGGCTTGGAGGAGAAGGGGGGGTTGAACCGTGAACTTGACAGTTGGAGGTGTCGTAAATACGTTGTCAGTTAGTTTCATAGGTTAGTTCCATAGGATACTTCTGCTTATCAGAGGTCACAAAAGAGTCAAGTGTCTGGTTCTTGTGTTGCAATGTACATTGTGAAATCTTGATGCATACATCCGGCCGTTTGGAACAAAGGGCATTATGTGCTTTAGCATGAGAACACGAACAGGCCATGGTCTCAGGCATACCACGTTTGCACAATGGGCCCCACGGCCGTTATAGGCACAAAGCTGGGATTGTGGACGCAGTATTTAGTCGTATATCAAAAGGGCTATTCTCATTTGGGGTGTCATACGAATTGTTAACAGGTTAAGGTCTCAGATATGGTACATATTGTGTCGAGGTCACATGATAAAACACAGGACGTCAAGATGTCACGAAGGCAGACACAGTATAGTTAGTGTCTAAGGTCAATGTATTCTTTAGGTATGTAATGCAAAACATGTTAATTGATATTTCCATTACACGCTGCAGCCTGCACGCACACACGGCACAAATCAAACTTGACCCACTTTGTAACCTGTGGCTGTGACTTGTTGACACAGTGATCGTTTTGACAGCCAGTAAATAAGGTCACTCAGGAATGCATAATGTCTAAACGAAAACAAGTAAGCCTAACCAATTTTGGTTTCACGAAGACAGTGAAGCTGACAGAGCAGCAGGAGGCGCTCTGTCTACAGGCGACGCCGTTACAATTACACCTGCTGCTGGTGCTGCTCCGGTGGAGACTATTATTAGTATTACAACGCCCGGTGACCGTGCCGGCGCCTGCGGTCGTATCAGAACACAGGAAATCATCTATCATCTATCTAACTAAATGGATACTTTTTTTTATCATGGAATGTGCTGTGGAAGCCCAGACTGTCCAGACGGCCGGACCTCAACAAGTGAGTTGTCTACTCTATTCTGTAGTTACTGAAACGTGAAACTGATTGAATATATGACAGGATACAAACTGGAACAGCAATCTTCAAGAACAACCAGGAAGGCTATGTGTATTTCTCTGTGTGGAGTTACATTGTGGAATGATCTGGAGGAGGAGACCAAATCCAGTCAATCTATAAGTATATTTAAGAGGAAGTTCAAAAAGATGATGTTCGCAAAGTATTCCAGGGAGGAAGTCTAACTTATTGTATGAGAATGATTTGAAGGGATGGGTGACATGAGAGTATAGTCTAGTGTGTGTGTGTGTGCGTGTGTGATTGTGTTGTGTGTAGTTGAAGTATTTGCAAATTGTATTGTATCATATGTTGTGTATTGGAAATCATGTCATATTGTACTTGCTGAAGTATATATAATCGTGCAATTAGTTATTGATGGGGGATGGAAACGGATAAGCTTTGCTTCTTCCATCTCCTTTTCAAACAGTGTACAGTTTCTGGCTGTTTTTTTTTTCTTTTCTTTTTTGGGGGGGGGGGGGGGGGGGTTCTCTTTTCCCATTTTATTTATTTTTTCAAATATTGTTTTGCCGGACAATGGTAAATGTAGCCAAACTAACACTGTGGTTTGAAATAAAACTATTGCATCTTGAATCTATTGTCAGATTGGCTGTGAACTTTTGATACTTGGTATAATTATAGTAAACAAACTAGAATGTGCTGTTGGTGAATTCTCAAGCCACCTTTTGTGACCATTGTGCCAATTTGATCACTTTAATCTTGAAACTTGAACAATTTACTGGTTGTATTTCTGGTCTATAAGTATTTGTACTAATGCAAGGGTACTGCTGGAGCCCAAAATTATGAATAATATGTAAAACTTAACAAAACAACAAACAGTACTGTACATTGAGAAAATCAGGTGGGCCTAGCATGTCCATGACCAATCATACTTAATAGGTTCTGAAATGCATACAATAGCCAAAGTAGGCCATTATTACTATATTTGCCTGTATGCACCACAATTTAACCTCTTCCACCCGACGGGACCGGTACCGGTCCCAAAATGACATAGCATCATAAATCAATCTCTCCAGACTGTTTGACAAAAGTAGAGTTTTTTTTTATCAAACGTATTCAAGTATAAACTTCATAACCATGTCACAACAGCATTTATAATGTATATGATCACCAATACGTTAGTTTACCAATAGGTTAAAGTGTTATTAGATAGATTAAACTTTTCGATTTTCTATTGAGTTGGTCGCGAAAGTCCACCATCTTGGAAATCTGAAGTCGGGAATTGTAGTTTTTTTTGCAGCCATTTTGTAGAGGACAGCCACAGCTTTCAATGTGCGTTGACATTTTTCAGAAACACCCTACACAGAAGCCTCTAGGTCCCGGCAAGCAAATGGCTTGTTATGAATATTTTTTTATTATCTTATTACTCTGGATAATATACCACAAAACGTAACGTTATTGACATATATTGAAGCGCAGTTAGTTTATCTTCCCTATTTTTCGCAACCAGGACATTGCTATGGAAAGGGAAGAGAAAGAAAGTGGAAATTAATTAACTGAGAGTTAATGAACCGTCAGAATGAACAGAATATTGCACCGAGGGCGGGATCCACCATTTATTCACATTCACAATATCGTTCTTATTTAGAAACGGCAACATATTATTTCACAATGTGCTAATACTATAGAACTATAAACTCACTCAGACAGTTTACGTGGAGCATCGATTCGTGGTATTTTCCGTTTGTAATGCCATTCAATAGTGCCCGGAGTAACGCGGATTCCTAACGATGCAAGATGTTGCCTAATGCGTCTTGTAGACATGCCTTGAGATCGTAACTGACGCACATCTTGAGAATGTTGTTTGTTGATTTTAGTCATGTTCACACTGACAACAGACCATTCGAAAGTCAAGGTGATACAACACTTTATATAGAGGAGGGTCTACCCCACCCCTCACTACTCAGCTGAATACGAATGCATGCTTTAGCCCCCTCCCATACTTCCAGACAGGAATGTGGTTTGATTTACTCTTTCAATACATACATTGTCTATCATAACTTTCACTATTATGTCACTATTGCCTCAATATAGAGTTATAATTTCACTCAAAATAGAATATCATATTTCACTCAATATAGAATTAAATTATAATTTACTCTGGAATAATACATTTAAAATAAACAGGGTCAAAGCAGAAATCAGTATTTAACAATGCAATTTTATTTGCTTGAAACAGGCATATCCTTTGGGATGCAAACACTTGCTTGAATAACCTGTGGTGCTCTTTGAATTGAATTTAATTGAAAACTTTATTAACAGATTGCAGAATGGGTACAGTAAACTCAAACGAAACTATTGTTTTATTGCAGAAACAGGTTTACATAGCTTTAATTTCTGCCTATATGTGGGAAGGCCAGGACAGCATAAATTAAGAAACATGATTTAAGTTGACAAAAACCTCTGCCGCTACAATCTAATGATAATAAGGGTTGAATAAGTTCTCGTTTCATTCTTGTTCTATATGTCATAAATGTCTGGATACTGTATATCTGTATGTCATGTATGTCATAAATGTTTTTTTTTTTTTATCCACTTTTTCTCCCATTTTTCTATATTTTCTCCCATCCCAATTTTGTATCATCCAATTCAACCCTCCCCTGTCACGAACGCTGTTTCTTGCCTCCCACAAGCCGGCTGCAATGTGGACTAAGTCATACATAGCACAAGTCCCCTCCGGTACTTGAGGTAACAGCAGTCGCATCTTTTCACCTGCGCAGCTCGATCTCTCAGTGTCGAGGAGTAACGCGTGGGAGGCTCACGCTGCCCCCGACACTTCCTGATTCTACTGCGCAGGCGCACCAACCGACTTGTAGGAGTCGCTTGTTCACAACGTTCGATCCCCACCCTTCAGTTTTCCCTCCCCGTAATACGGCCAATGTGTATTACTGCGGACGACCAGCTAAACTGAAAACAATGTGGAGAGCTGGATTCGAACACACGAATCCTAGCGTCTCCACACTGGTGGCGAGTGCCTTGCCCACTACACCACCTAGCCGCCCTAGGTATGTCATAAATGTTATGATGAATTGAAAATGGGGGACCCTGGTGTAAAAAACTGCTAATTGCTTAGGAATGCTTGTTTACATCAGGGGCCTGTCTGGTATTATGAGGAAAGACCCTCTCTTCAAAACATAAATTAAATATATGTGATAGTGGCTTAGCCACACATTTTGCAGAGATTTGTAGCAGTATTCCATTCAGATTATCAACACTGCTACTGGTGAATGTGACAGAGCTGCAATTGTGAAAATATTACGTGTTTGTCCAAGCTCAAGAAAGAGTTCAACTCCTACTTCCCTGATATTGACAACAAGTCATCCACACTGGACTGGGTGCGTAACCCCCACCCCCACCCACCCCACCTACCCAACCTCCCCCAATGTACAGTCAAGTCAAGTTAAAGGCCAGTCTCAATTAATACAACCCCCTCCCTACATTAACATGTAAATGAAACCACAAAGAGGCGTTGACGGCTAATTGCTTAGGACATACAGATAAACAGTAGGTTTAGAACGCCTATTCACCATAGCAACAATAACACGGGGGGCGGGACTTGCCGTCAGCGCGGAAAGGTGTAGCCGTCATTGTCATTTTAAAAACGCTTCTTAGAGAGCTGTTCAGGACCCCCCTCGATATAAAAGTCATGTGTGGAATGTCACCCACTTCATTCTGGGGACAGAATATTGAGGACAGAATGGCAACCTTTTACGGCACTAAACAATTGAAGGTATGTTTGTATATTTCTCAAGGGTCTCTCTGTAGTTGAGCGCTCTCTCTCTCTCTCTCTCTCTCTCTCTCTCTCTCTCTCTCTCTCCTCTCACACAATGATTCGATGTCCCCGAATTATTTGAATTATTTATTTATGCATCATTTTTCTATTCTAGACATCTATCGCGAGTGTTGATCGCCCATGATTAACCCAAGTAAAGGAACATCAAGGTCGAAAAAGAATAGGAGGTCCCATGAATCCCCCAAAATCAAAACACTGTATGGTCAAAAAGAAAGCAGTAAGTAAACTTTTTTTTATTGCATTTTCCATTATTCAGACAATCTTTTTACATGTTTTCCACATCACATCATTGTGACACAAATCTTATCTTAACTTTTCCTCCCTTATTGCTGTGCAGGCCGCAGTTATTGTTATGGACATGATGCCACTGCCAGCAGTAACGACAGAGACGAGAGATGAGGAGACAGCGGAAACACCAACACCAACTCCAACCATTACTAACATTTGTAATACAATTATCATGACGACGGTGGCTATTGTTATTGAACAAAAAATAAACAAGAATGTTGGCAGGCTGCTTAAACTACTGGAGGCGACTGAGAAACGTCTGGAGGCGACTGAGAAACGTCTGGAGGCACGTCTGGAGGCGACTGAGAAACGTCTGGACTCTGGAGGCACATCTGGAGGCGACTGAGAAACGTCTGGAGGCGACTGAGAATCGACTGGACGCCTCTGATAATCGACACAAGGCCACAGTGACAGAGCTGGCCAGGTTACACCCTTCTCTCCACAGCCTGCGGCCAGTGTCACTGCTCAGACATTCAATCGGCAGCTTTTCACACCATCAAGAGATGAGAATATACCATGGTTGGCTCTAACGCCCAGTCCCTTCCCATCCCAAGTGGCAGATGAGAATGTACCACCATGGTTGGCTCTTTCACACTCTCCCTTCCAAACGCCCCAGAATGATGATAGGGATGAGGATGACGCATGCTTTCCTCCTCCTTCACCCTTCCAAACGCCTCTGACTGCAGAGTGGAATGATAATGATGATGAAGATGACGCATGCTTTTCTCCTCAACCCCTTTCTCCTCAACCTTCACCCTTCCGAACTCCTCTGCCTGCAGTTCCAGTGGCTAAACCACAGAAAAAAGCACAGCGACAGCGTCCAGCCCTGCCCAACATAGAACTGGAAAGTATTTCAACAGACAACGAGCAAAAGGCGTTCGACCATGCTCATAACGCGCAAGGCAAGCCACGGCCTGATGATTATGCAGCGCGTATGTTCATGCTGCTTGTTGACTTTAAAACCTACCAAAAGTGGCCTCATAAAGTCAACTGGAATGGTAAACGGGGGAAACATGCTTTACCTATTAACCTCATATTGATAAAATTAAAGCACGCTATAATGTTTGCAACTGGAATGCAGTTCGTGATCGAGTTAATGAACGTTTGAGGAACACGCGATCAGAGGATCCGAGGAAAAGGCTCCCATACAGTTTGAGTGAATTCATTTTTAATACAGTACTGTTTGTGATACAAAAAGTCACCAGAAAAAGAGTGTATATACATTTGACGTAGAAACTGTACATTGGAGGAGGTTGGGTGGGTGGGGGACACTGTACACTGTACATTGGAATACTGACAAAGCCATACTTGGTCATGTAAATAACTCATGTACAGATACCGATATGCCCTACTTTGTTTACTTGTTTATTGCACAATGTCACTCTATCAATATAGAGTTATAATTCTATATAATTATAATTAGTTGATAACCTGTAACCTTGTATCTTGTATCTTGTAATTAGTGTGTGTGTGTGTGTTTTAATACAATTCTGAACTCTTGACTTGACTTGAAAATAAAATGATAAAAAAAAATAACCAGTCTGTTTTAGAAGGAGATTTAGTTTTGTACAGTAACGTGAGGTGGTGTTTAATAACAAAAACACCAATAAAAATACAATATATAACATAACTATTATTATTATTTGATACACAAAATTAGCCATTTAGAACTCTTATTTATATTAGAAACACTGGGATTTAAACCCTGGCTGTCTGCGTGAGAGGAATAATGTATTTAGCCAAAACACGTTGGCAGAACACCATTTCATTTCTATAATAATGGAGGTCAAAGTGGTAAATAGGGGCCAACAATGTTTAACAATAGAATCTCCAGGGCAGCCAGTTAATAGTATAGTAGAACTTGAGATTGTATAATATAGCATTGTATAGCAGTGTACAGTACATAAAGACAGGACCTCATGTCAAATAACTCATGTACAGATACCGATATGCCCTACTTTGTTTACTTGTTTATTGCACAATGTCGCTCTATTGGTTGGATTCTTATTATATATTATTACTATTGTATTATGCACATCGTTGCGGGCAATTTCATTTTATAAATAATAAAAAAAATATATATTAGAAAAGCAGGATTCAAACCTGGGTCGTCCGCTTCAGAGGAATGAGCACTAACCATTACACCACGGTACCAGACAAAATATATCCATTATATATCCATTATAAACAGAGCCCACCTGGCACCTCCACTAGCAATCTATACAAAATATACACATTGACTGCTCCATTCGACAGGTTTTAACTGGTTAATTATTTTATTTAGCAACATTGCGTGTTTACACAACCGCTTTACCGCTTTCTTCTGATGACATTAATGGACGTACGTCGGCTTGTTGTTTTGTTCCTGGTAACCATAGTTATATATCGTATGGCTATCGCGTCCCGCTCTAGCCTAATGAGATACCCCTTATCTCCTAGTACCTACCAGTGGAGGTTTCTCTATGACAACACGTGAAACACAAATTCACTCATAATTCATAATTATTATTAATTTACATATACCTATATATATATATATATATATATATATAAAAAAAAAAAACTATATATATATTTTTTTAATTATTATTATTATTATTTTTTTATTATAAATGTTTTCCTCTGTAAAAAAAATGCCAGTGAATTTTTTTTTCTTCAAAAATGGCCAAAATTGACAGCTCTGAGCAGGCCTGCAGTAATTATTCGTGAAGAAAACTTCACAGGTGTGACCCATTGTTAAATAAATAATAAATAACAGCGAATCAAAATAGGCTATTAACTTCATCTAAGCACGGTCTGTGCAGTTAAACTCTTGCCATTGAATGGAGGATTGATTGATTGACAGCCCTTGACATCCAATACACAGAGGTTGAATATGTTTGGCAGCCTTGCACATCCAATCAGAGATTGCTGCATTGCAAAGTCAAAACGGGTCCAGCTGCATGTCCGGAGGATAGGTTTAGCTCGGGCCAATCTCAAGTTTCTCAAGTTTCTTTATTAGTTGTCATACAGAAGTACAGAATACTTTTATACAAAATGTAACATAAAGAAGCATTTTGTATAAAAGTATTCTGTACTTCTGTATGACAACTAATAAAGAAACTTGAGAATCTTGAGATTGGCCCGAGCTAAACCTATCCTCCGGACATGCAGCTGGACCCGTTTTGACTATGTGAAAGTTGAGACTATGAGAAAGTTGTTGTTTAGTAGTTAGTAAGCTGTACAGCTATAACAAGTCAAGTCTGGCTAAATTAAACTTTGCGCCAACATTAGGACCGAAGTATAAACCAGCAACTGAGCAACATGAATAAGTGGACTTATGCATCTGGATCAGAAAAAACGTTGTGGATGAAAAAGTAAGTAGGCTACAGTGCTTGTATGCTAACAGTAGCTAGCCAGCTTAGCCTATATCACAATGATAATCACCAAGCTAACTTACTGTACACACTGTAGGGCTGGGCAATTAATCGAAACAGAATTGCGATATCGATTCATAGACCTATGCAATCTCATTTCTAAGTTATGACTATTTTCTTTTATTAAAAAAAACGTTTTTTTTTTCTTTTTTTTTTTTTTTTTACTTTTTAAATTATTTTATCTGGGTTGAACATGATTTGTGGAACTCCCTCTGGTGTTGTGGTCGTGGTATTCACTGACCTTTGGGAAGTATTTCGACATGCACATGGGTATCTTAGTGGTGTAGTGTATCTTGTAGACCAGGCCCATTGCAAGTTGCTGTACTCTGTCGTCTACTCTAAGCCATCCTAGGTTGTCAAAGTGGACAGGGGTGAGGTGGGTTTTAGGAGTAAGGTCAAGCAGTAGTCTGACCAGTTTGTTTTGTGATGTTTGTAATCTTGTTTTTAGTGCCTTTGATGTGCTTTGGTACCATGAGGTGCAAGCATAGTCGTAGTACCCTTGAATGAGTGCTCCTGTTAGAGTCTTCAAGGTATTCTTGTTTACCAGAGAGGAGATCCGGTACAGGAATCTAGTTCGTTGGTTGACTTAGTTTTCTTACATTGGATCCCATTTTGTCACAGGAAAGATTTGCCTCTATAGGATGGAACCCAGATAGGTAATTTCATCTTTCCTTTTAAGATAAGATAAGATATTCCTTTATTGATCCCCTTGGGGAAATTCAGGCATCATAGCAGCATGGGGGAAGGGGGGGTACAGGTAGTGAAAACAACACAAGCAGTGTAAACAAATAGGTCAATATAATTTACTATCTAACTAACTGAAATATACATTATTCATTATTCACAGTATCACAGTATCCACATAAGGTGCAGTATGCATAAGGTAGTGTTATTGTCCTACTTGGGTTCCTATTAGTTCTAGGTCGATGTCTGGCAGCAGTCGCTGCCCACTGTTGTGGAGCCTGATGGCCACTGGTATGAAGGACTGTCCGAGGCGGTTAGTTGAGTGTCGGGGGGGTATGAGTCTGTGGCTTCCTTGTCACCTTCACCTAATATGTTTTGATCTGGTCAGGTGCGCTGTCACCTAAAATGTTTTGATCTGATCAGGTGCGCTGTCACCTAATATGTTTTGATCTGGTCAGGTGCGCTGTCACCTAATATGATTTCATCTGGTCAGGTGCGCTGTCACCTAATATGATCTGGTCAGGTGCGCTGTCACCTAATATGTTTTCATCTGGTCAGGTCCGCTGTCACCTAATGTTAATATGTTTTCATCTGTGTCCACTGACCACTGACACACAGTGGGGGATGTTTTAAAAATATTATTTAATATATAATATAATATAATAATTTGTGCTTCACCTAAACATTTGGTCAGCAGCATCCACTGGTACCTACTGTACACCAACACAAACAACTTAATGCACCCATACCTGATCGGGCCCCGCCCCTATGGAGGCGTAGCCTATAAGACCATGGTCATGGTCACCAAACACTCTTCCTCTATTTTCGTTCCATCGTATCGGCTGCGTGCACCGTATGTAACTAGTAGTATGAAAAAGATTGGAGGAATTGTGTAATGTTGAAAGCTTACCGGAGGTTGCTGGCCCCTGGCATCTTCGAAGCATGTTTTCAGCGACACGACGGGCCTATGTTGATGTTTCCTCGTCTGATGGCAGCAGACCAAGGTTCAGCTGTGCAAGATTGGCTGTCGGGCCAGCTTGTACCCAGGTAGGCCCTGTGTCTTCAGGCATGGGTATTAGTGTTAGTAATGCTGGTTTGTTTTGTTACACAACCATGTTGTGTGTTGGCGGCGGGGGCAGGATGGTTTGGTGAACGTTTCACTGCAGTGAACGGTTTCCAAACGGTCTTGGGCATGCTGTTAAACATCTAATGCTATGCTACATGCTAACGCTAATGCTACATGCTAACACTACTGCTACATGCTAACTGCTACGCTGTTCTAATGTCTCCGCCGTGAGATGTTGTCACTTCTCCCTCCTCTTGCCCGGTTCATCAATGAAGGTCAGTCGGTAGCTGTTGTGGGGGTTTTGCTGAGTCCTATTTACCTTTTTTACTGGTAAATGGGTTGACAACAGGGTAGGCCATGGCTAGGTAGCCTAGCCAGGTACGTTACCTTTGTGTTCCGGCGGGGTCTGTGGAACGGTGTCCCCATCTGGGGTCGATGCGTGAGCTCGGTGGTGTAGCAGTAGAGCTATACTACTGCAGGATGGGACTTAACGGCGGGTTATGGCTCAGCTGGCTAGTTCCTATCCACATTGGCGTCGGGTAGAGTGGCTATGGGTCCAGCCGACATGGTAAACATGTTGCGTGTCTGTGCGCAGGCGGTTATTGATCTGGGTCCCACATCGCCTCACGCTAGGCTGTAGTAGTGTAGGGGGCTACTGTTTCGTTCTGTCACTCTGCTATGAGAAGGTCTGTCTTTGCTACAGCTTTCTCTCCTCTCAACCATTTATGCTGACGGTCAATCGGTGTCTACTGGGGGAGTAGTGCGGGGGGGGACTTTGTTTACCTTTTTTGGTAAATGGGCTAAGCTAGGGCTGGTGTGCTGTTGTGAATATTTTGAATGAAGGCGGGACTAGTTCGCTCTGGTCCGCCTCCCCTTAACGTTGTGTATATGGGTTTGCTCATTCTACAGTATTTTGAGGGTTAGTTCTTTTATTCATTTAACCCTTTCATGGTGCACACCACAGTGGAGGTTGCTGTTTGCAACCACCACTGGTGCTCCGTGTTAACATCAGTCCTTTGTTTTTGACATATTGAAACAGTGCCCCGCCCGGCCGACGCCATGGGTGGGTCGGCCTGGCGAGTGGCTGGTGGGCTGCTAAAGCCTGTACCGCCACGGTATGGAATTGGCAGCGATTAGAACTGTGTTCGAATTGCTGCTCAGGGTTCCCCTCTCCGCAGGGGATTTTGGTCTTCTGCTGGAGCGCGGGCGGTATTGTCCTAGGCCCCACACCGCCTCACACCGCGCAGCCAGAAGAAGAGAGAGCACGGCCTCGTCAGCGGCGATGACGAGGCCCTCGACAGGCGGCCATGTTTTCCCCCGCCGGAGGTATCCTGGGCGTTGATTCGACAGGTGTCCACAAGGCCGACAGCCTTGGCGGCCGAGGGATCGGCCATGTTGGATGTGTTCGGCTTGAACAAACAAGCCGTCACCGTCCTGCCGCGAGCAGCCCGCTCTCCGATCACTCCCTTCCCCAACACCAGCGGAAAAAGTGGGCTCTGATTGTTTCCTTTGGCTGCAGGCCACGTGCCTTCGTTGAAGCGCGGGCGGCCCCACTTTTCGCTTCTCATGGGGACAGGGGCTGACACCCAGTTGATGGCTGAGCCTGGGTCTGTCCGTGAGAATGTTGTGCTGTCAAGCGGCTCCCACACCTTAAGCTGTGTTGGTTGAGCCTGGTGTTACGTCTGTCAACTTAAGTGTTGTCAGCAGGGGGGCTCGAAACCTTTTGAGGCACACAGTGCGGGCTTCCCCGGCCTCGCCTTCGCCAGGCCAGGTATCATGTTGGTGCCTCCCACTCCTGAAAAATTGGCAGTGGTCTCGCAGGCACGCGTGATTTGGGGTGGTAGTAATGTCACTGCAGGGCTACGGTGTGTAGGAACCCATGGGGTCCTTACACCTTGCATTTCCGGCTGCAGAACAACTCCTCAGCATGTTCTGGAGGGGTGTTCAGTGGGGGGGCTTTTTTCACCTAGTAAGCCCCCCGTATCAAACCGGCCCTTTCTGTCGGGGTCCCCCCTTTGGGTGCGATTGCCTCGTGGGTGGTGTCAGGGTCAGATGTCCCGACACGGAACGCTCTGCTCGCACGGTTCCAGGGTTGGCTACACACAGCGGGGGGACCGGGCCAACTATCTACAGTTCCTGGCGGACCTGCGCCACATGGCGGCGTGTGCGTTGGGAGTGTCATCACATATGACTACGGCAGTACCATATGTCGAGGTTGATGGAGAGAACGCTGAGGCGGGGACTTGTGTTTACACAACCCCACCCGTTTTCAGGTTTGGTACAGACCCTATTGTCAGGGTCTCCAGCAGTGACAGCTCTGGTCAACGAGATCCAATCTCTGTGGACGAAGCAAGCCATCGTCGTGGGGTTCTCCTCCCGGTGTTCTCTGCCTGAGAAATCGGGAGGGGGGGGTGTCAGACCCAGGCTGGACCTGTCCCATGGGAAGGTTCAGCATTTTTTGGATCGTCTCCTACCTGTTGAACACTGTCAGGTGGGTGTCTGGTTCTCCTCCATAAACCTGTAGGATGCGTATGCGCATCTCCGATCTTCCATCCTAGGGCTTACCTATGCTTCCTTTGCTGGGTTAGCGTATGAGTACCAGAGGCTGCCGTTCGGTTTTCTCTGGCTCCCCGCATCTTCACCAAGTGCGTGGAGGCCGCACTGGGGCCTCTGCGTCATCAGGGGTTATGGAGTGTTCTGCCCTGACGACGTTCTGGTCCTTCGCGGTCAAGGTGGATCGTCAGGTCTCGTACCAGGCAGGTCTCTACCAGCCTGGGGTTGCTGTAGACTGGATGTAGAGTACTCCTCTTCCCAGTCAACGGTTGGAGGGCTATGGGCATCCCTCTCAGAGCGCCTTGTCAACACGCTCGGGAGGTTCCGTCCTAGGACGGTTACGGCGCTGTCTCACGTCGCGTTTTCACCGACGCCTCCCTCGCTGGTGACGCGTCGGGCCAACACAGTAGGGGGCAGCTGGCAAACCATGCTGCCCAGTCTGCGCTACGTTCAATGTGTTGGTGTTGAAAGCGGTCCTTCTGATCCACAAATGGTGTTGATCAGGACGGACGATATGACGTCAGTGTCGTGTATCGACAGACAGGGAGGGGTATGGCTATGGGTGTCCTCCATCTGCGCGGCCTGAGGGCTCCCCACATCCCCGGCAGGGAGAATGTGGGTACAGGTGTACTGTCGCGGGGCGGTCCTCATCCTGACGGGTGGGGATTACGTCCGGACATAGTCAGGCAGGTCTGGGACCGATGCCGTGCCGCCTGGGATTCTTCCCCATACATCTGTTAGGTCAGTTGTTGGGACGGGTACGTTGAGGGGCGCAGGTTCTTGATCCTGATGGTGTTACCATCCGGAATGCGCATGCTCCCTCCACTGTCGCGCTTACGCGGGCAGATGACATGTTCCAAGTGTGGTGTAAGGCGGGGGTGCCGGGACTCAGTCTCCTGCCCCCTGGATGCTGTCCTTAGTTACCTCCAGTCTCTCCTTGATAGACTGTCGGCTTCGACGGTGAGGGTATATGCAGCAGCTATATCCTCCTATCATTAGGGGTTTGAGGGGATGTCTTGTTCAGCCACCCTCTTGTGAAGCGTTTCCTGCTTGGCGCTCGACGCGTTAAGCCGATGCAACGCTCCTGGGCTCCGACTTGGGATCTTCAACTGGTCCTCGGTCGGTTGTCCTTGGCCACGTTTGAGCCGCTCGAGCAGGCGCCGTTGGAACAGCTGTCGTTCAAGACCGCATTCTTGCTGGCCGTCACCTCCGCTGACGCGTGGGTGTGCTTTGTGCTCTCTCGGTACGACCAGAGTGCCTGTCATTCGTTCCGATTGCGGTGCCACTCTGTGGCCTAATCCTGCCTTCGTGCCTGTAAATATCCAGAGTTCTTCCGCTCCAGGGATATTGTGGTTCAGGCGTTTCATCCGCCTCCTCACGGTGGTGAGTTAAATGCAGGCCTTCACCTGTCATGTCCGGTCCGTGCTTTGGGAATTGCCTCAGCCGTACTCAGGACCTCGGGGTCACCGTTCGGCTTTTTGTCTGTCACGGTGGTTCTCATGCCGGTAAGGCACTATCGGACAACGCCTGTCCCATTGGTTGTGCGAGGGCATTGCCCTCTGCTACACGTTGGCTGGGCAGGATGCCCCTGGGGGCGTCAGGGCGCAATCCACTCGTGGGGTGGCTGCCTCTGCCGCTCTCCTGGGTGGGGCCTCGGTGGAGGACATCTGTGCTGCAGCTTCATGGTCCTCCCTGGGCCCCTTTGTAAGGTTTTACCTCATGGACATGACCGGGGGTTCTGTCTCCCAGGCGGTTCTGGGGTCTGTGGCCTTTCCTGCTTCCCGTCCTTTGGTAGGGTAGCAGGAGTGTGTGGGTATGGGCCACAGTGTGTTGAGTCACACGTGGTCCCGCCTGTGCGGTGTGTTCAAGGGGTTCTAGTTCCCTCTTGTTCGCATTCAGGTGGAGTTGACTGCGCCCCCCCTTCATTAGGAAGGATGTGGTGACAGGGCTCCCCGCACCCCTTGATGTGGGCTTACGGGTCCTCAGGGGGTACATCTGTCGAGTCTCGCGTCCGCTCTAACCCATATCTCATTAGGCTAGAGCGGGACGCGATAGCCATACGATATATAACGATAGGTTATGTATATAACCTAGTTATATTAGTATTGGCTGAGCATCCCGCTCTACGCGGCCCTGAGTTCCCTTTTGAGGGATCTTTTACTGGAACGAGATTTGGACGAGGAAGAGTTTTTGGTGACCATGACCATGGTCTTATAGGCTACGCCTCCATAGGGGCGGGGCCCGATCAGATATGGGTGCATTAAGTTGTTCGTGTTGGTGTACAGTAGGTACTAGGAGATAAGGGGTATCTCATTAGGCTAGAGCGGGACGCTCAGCCAATACTAATATAACTAGGTTATGTATATATCGTTAAATTCCATTCCTGCATAAACGCAGAACATTGTTCAGCATTCCTAAGCAATTAGCCGCCATTGTAATTTAAAGGTTTATAACGCCTATTCACATATATGCCTATTTATTTTAGACAACAAAACATATACAGATCGTTACATACAGTACAGTACTGTAGGACGTTGTAGCGTCCGTATAATGACTTTGCGCCTCCTGGCGGCATAAAACAGAACAGCAGCCTGGGTTCCTAATTAATTCCAACGACGTGATATCACCGTGCGCGCGTCGCGGCAAAGCGTCCATGAAAACTAAAGGCTTCATCTGTAGTAACAATTAGATTTTTCAAAATGGTGCCACCCTGATCAAAATTTTTAAAGTTACTGTACATACAGTAGATTTCATTATCTGTTCTTATGCACGCCTGGTAATACTAAATCCAAATTGAACTCGGACATTTGAAAGATTATATATATATATATATATGGTTCCGGTTTGAACGCAATGTGAAGCGACACGCGTTTGGTTACAGCTCTGCTCCCGTCAACGTTAATTTAGTTTAAAAACCTTATTTGAACAATACCAAAAGAGATTAAACCACATCGTATGTATTGATAAGACCTTCTACTAACTATATCAAAGGACAGAAAGACTCAACATGGATATTAAGATAAGAAAAATACTGGAAAGAGATTCGGCACAGATGCTCCAACGGCGCCTATTTTGACACGATCAAGAAATACAACAGGCGAGGCAACGGCGGAACCGTTGTTGACTAGCCCCGATGGGGGGACTATAGTGGAGAATATACCGGGACCAATGATGACTGGCCCCGAGAGGGAGACAGCAGTTGATAACACAGCGGTAACGACGTGTAAAAATACCGTAAAAGATAAAGCAGGGGAACTTGAGAAAATAATCTCCAACAAAACCATCGGGTCCATCATTGCACCCACAACATCAACTGACACAATCAGTGCAATTTCACAACCCGACTTCAACTCTCTGACTATCCTGATAAAAGATCAGATACAAGTAGGGAGGAACAGATGGTAGCTTTCAAATTACACATCGATGAATTCAAAGCACACGTCGATGCTAAATTCGAAGAGGTTATGAAAGCAGCCGCTGCACAGGCCAGGCGAATCACGGCAGTGGAGAATACGGTGATAGAAATTACACAGATGGTCCAAGTGAACGAGAAGAACGCCAACGATGGATTAACAGAGTTATCGAAGGAGATAAAACAGGTGGAAGAAGAGTGTCGGAAGAAAATACAAGAAGTCGAAGAGAAAGCAATGGAGAGGCAGCTCGAGACCCAACGTTACTACAGGCGAAATAATATCCGCATTGTGGGACTGGATGAATCAGTCAATTGCACAGACGTCAGCTTTCCAACAGTGTTAGTAGATATTTTAGGTAATAACATCCTTCCCACAGCGCCGACAGTGGACCAATGTTACAGAGTCGGTACACGAGGCCAAAGAGTTAACGGTCCGAGAGTTATCATTGTTACCCTGCGCAAGACGGCAACAAGAGACGCCATCATTAGAGGAGCGCGCAATCAAAGGGGGAAACTGAAATATGGTGAAAATTCAATATCCATCTACGAAGATCTATGCAAGGAGGCCATAGCTCAGCGTTTCTCCTACAAGGATGTGATGCAGAGAATGTTTAAGAGTGGTCTCAGGCCAATTCTTACCTACCCGGCACTTTTATCGATCTTGGGAAAAGACGGTATTAGGCAGGGAATACGCACGCCTAAAGCCGCCGAAGATTACATGAAAGATTACATGAAGCAACATGGATCCGGTCCCCCCGGGCAGGACGAAACACTGGCTCAGAACAGATAAGCCTATTCATCTCTCTCTTTCTCTTTGTATTTTAGTAATTTTATTAGAATGACTTTACCACGGCTCAACAAAAGTAACAGATGATATGCACGCTGACAACAATAAGGCACAAGATGTTTAATATGGCTTGTAAGGCATTATATTTACAGTCTTCTGGTCTTTGCGGAGACAATAATCCAACATTGACATTATGAGCATTCTGGAACATTCTGGGCTCCTCTCTCGACTGCTCAGGGACACAAAGGAATATTCCGGAAAATACTAGTAGGTCATGACCCCTGGGTAGGAAGATCATTCTGGAACATAACAGCAGTGTTTACATATTTACCAGGGTATTCCACAACCTTCTAGAATATAATGCACCCCTTCAACGAAGGCCTGTAAATTTAACATTAACATCCGGTGTGAATAAGCATAGGATTCAAGGACTGACGTTTAATTAGGCTTTAATAAGGTTTATAAAAAAAAAAAAAAAAAAAAATACATTAGCCACATCTAAATGTATAAGCACGACAAGGTTATTCTAATATTTTAAATAATTACTCCACTGATTTAGAGATTTGCACAATGTAGCTCTAAAAGTCTCTGTTTTTCTCTTTTTTCTCTTTACTCAATTTTATTTTCTCTGTTTTTCTCTGATGAGTTTTATTTTAGTTCTCACTCCTTTTTTTATTTTTTATCTTTCATTGTTATTTTTAATTTTTTTTTCATTTTAAGGTATTAGTGTTTATCTCCACTCTTTTCCTTTTTTCTGATGTTTCCTACATACGTTAGTAGAAGGTTCAAATGAATATATTAATGAAGGTATATTTTTCATTTTTCACACTATTGTTAGTACATTAATGGGAAGGCGCAAGACCAAAAGCGACATTCTATTGAATTAGAATGAAAGTTTCAGATCCTATGGCTATTAGCATAGGAAGAGTAGGATTACAAAGCTCAATTTGGGTAATCCGGTGGCCTAAGGGAGGGAGTCATACGTGTAGGATGTGTCTATGGGACACAATCCTGTACGACTCTCGGTGGGAGGGGGGGAAAGGGGATTTTTATTTGTATATATGTATGTTTTTAAGCCCGGCTCTCAACGGGACCTCACTAATTGGATGTATATCTATTGTTGCCTCGCACTCCAGAAGCATTACCATCAACTACACAACAACATGTATAGATTATGGCTAGTTTGAATATAATGATCTGGAACACTGGGGGAATAAATAACCAACTCAAACGCAAAAGCGTGCTCACACTGATGAAAAAAGAACAGGTGGACATTGCTCTGCTAAGCGAAACGCACATTCTAGAGAAAGACATAGATACGTTAGCGGACAACACATATCATAATATTAGTCACTCTTCTTTTGGTACGAGAACTCGGGGTGTAGCCATAGTCGTTAGACGTAAGTTGAATATTGAATTAAAGGGAGTATGGTCTGATGTAGATGGTCGGATAACTATAGCTAAGATTGTACACAAGAACAGGAAAATAGCGTTGGTAGCGGTATACGCCCCAAATTTGTACGAAGAGGGTTTCTTCACTACACTAACCAAAGCAATGTTAGACCTTCCCGATTACTCATTTATAATAGGTGCTGATTTTAACGCCATTTGGAATCCAAGGATGGACAAATCTTACCTCGCCTTTTCCAGCGAACAAAATAATTCATCTAATGCATTAAAGGATTGGTCGAAGATTACAGGTGTAAATTACTTATGGCGATCACTTAATCCCACGACCCCGAAAGTACTCTTGTCGATCTGCGAGACATAACACATTATCCAGAATAGATTATGTCTTTGCATCCCCGAGACTATTTGATAACTATGAAGTGGAAATGATACCCAATGCACTATCAGATCATTGTTATTTACTCCTAAAAGGAACATTTGGTATACTATCTTCCCGAGCCCCAAGATGGCGATTTAACTCGATGCTGCTTAATAACAAGGAATTCATTACACAACTCAAAGAAGCTCTTACAGTATTCCTACGGGAGAATGCAAACTCGGTGCAAGACCCCAGAATAATATGGATGTCGGTAAAGAGAATGATCAAGGATTTCACTGATAGCTTTTCCTCCAAAATGCGCAAGAATCGATGCACAAAACTGGCTGAACTGGAAACGCTTTACTCAACGTTATTTAATTCTTTACAATACAACAACTCAACTCGACTAGAAAATCAAGTTAAGGTACTAAAAAAAGAGATCAATGCCATATACAGACAACAATCGGAAATGCAAATACGTAGCACAAGACAACAGCAGTACTCCCAAGGTTCTAAACCCAGTCACCTATTAGCCATGCGATTAAGAATGAATGCAAAATTTGCAGATATAACTACCATTAGAGCACAACAAGTACTTGAAACAGACCCTGAAAAAATAAACGATATATTCAAAGAATTCTACTCCAACTTATATAAATCAGAAACGACCTTCGATCAAAACAAAATGGACACATATCTTAATCAAATTATTCTCCCTAAATTTTCAGAGGATGACGCTAAACAGTTAGAAACACCGATCACACTAGAGGAACTCAAGAAGGCCATATCCGAAATGCAAAGTGGTAAGGCTCCTGGAAGAGACGGTATCCCACCAGAAATGTACCTCTCTTGTTGGGACATAATTGGACCCTTATTACTAAATATGATCTTATACTCAGTCAAGGAGGGGAACTTCCATAAGAACGACAATATTGCACTCATAACAGTCCTTCTCAAAAAAGACAAAGACCCCACCGAGTGCAGTAGTTACAGACCCTTAAGCCTCCTCGGAACCGATATCAAACTGTACTCTAAGGTATTAGCCATCAGATTACAAAAGCATATGACGTCTTTAGTTCATCCGGACCAAACTGGCTTCATAAGAGGCCGCCTGATCACTGATAACATAAGGCGAATACTGCACGTACTAGATGCCGACAAGGACGACACCATACCTAAGGCGATGCTGTCCCTGGATGCAATGAAAGCTTTTGACAGGCTGGAATGGTCGTATTTATGGGCAGTATTAGAGAAGATGGGGTTAGGTAAAGGTTTCATTGATATGATTAAAGTAGTATACAAAGACCCATCGGCCATGATTACAACAGGTATAATCACCTCCGGAATCTTTCCGGTATCACACTCAGCTAGACAGGGTTGCCCTCTCAGTCCCGGACTATTCGATCTATCATTAGAACCTTTAGTACACAATATATAAGACAATCCCTGTGAGGTTTTGGTCCGCTCCCTGCCACACGCTCCGTTCCTTTAAGGTACTATGTGATTAATGCATTCCCCGCCACGCGCTCCGTTCCTTTAAGGTGCCGTGTTTGATTGGTGCCTTCCCCGCCACACGCTTTTGGAGCAAGTATCAATCTCATCCCGCAGCTGTCACAGCTTGTAATTAGCGCCCCTGAAGGCTTTATATGCTCAGACCCCCTTACTTTCGATGTTGGGTCGTTTTGAATTACACCTGCATATACCTGCCTTCTCCGTCGCTGTTGCTGTCTTTTGCTCTCCAGGATCTTTTGTGGAGAACTGCTGTGGAGAACCTGGTTCCCCGTTCTGAGCTACGCCTCGTAATCTGCCCGCTTCTCGCGTTGCGCTCTGGTGAGTTTTTGGAAACTGTCTTTTGGATTATCAGTTTTTTGTGTGTTTGGTGAACACAGAAGAGATCCCGTTTTTGTTTGTACTGGACTCACCTAATTTTTGTGTTAGATTAACACTGAAGATACCGTATTGTTTTTTCTCTGGACTCTGCTAACTTGTGTGTGGTACACCGAAGATCAAGTCACTTGGATTTATACTGGATCATTCACCTCTCTGCCTCTGTGTGTGCGCTGGGCTAACTCTGATTTATCTCTCTCTCCGTTTCCACCGGGAGTGAGAGCTGGGAGGATCTGCAGAGCCGCTTCAATGTCACTAGCCAATTCCTCACCACTACCTACTGGGAGTATCTGCAGAGCCACAATAATCTTCACATGCCAGATTCCCTGTTTGTTCGATTGCTGTACTTCATTCCATCTTGTGACTCTGTAAATAAATACGCCCTTGCTTTGGCTAACTCTGAACTTCCTCTCTGTGCCGTTGCGTTTGAGGTCGGTTACAAACCCTAACATTACGACCCAACCATGACGACCTCAGCCGACACAGAGAGGGTCAGAACAGCGTTGGCAGTCCAGATAGAGTTAACCAACGACCACAGCCTACAGCTAGGTGCGGCTGCGGCTGCTGTACAGGAGCTCCGAGAGCAGGTCCTGCCTATTCAGGGGTCCCTTGGCTCTCTGGCTAGCCAGCAGTCTAATATTCTCCTCCAATTACATGCGCTGAGTGAAGCCGTTAACACCTTGCTTGTAACCCCAATTACTTCAGGAGCCTCAGCCGGAGCATCACCCGCAGCCCTGGCAGGCCCCGCGCCTCCCGATCCCGCACCTCGGGAGCCCCGTCTCTCCGAACCACGGTTGTTCGATGGTAACTTCGAGGATTGTGCCACATTCATCATGCAATGTGAGTTGGTTTTTTGTCATCAACCCAGCCGATTCACTTCAAGGGGAGCCCAAGTGGCTTACATGACTAACTTGCTCTCAGGCCGGGCAGCCCAGTGGGTCACTGCCTCCTGGGCAATGGGGGCAGATTTCTGTTTTTCCTACCCAGACTTTGTGGCTGAGCTCCGCAGGGTTTTCCACCACCCAGCCCGTGGCCAGGACCCTGGAGCCCGGTTGGGTACCTTCCGGCAGGGCAGTGGCGGGGTCACCGACTACGTGCTGGAGTTCAGACTGGCGGCAACGGAGAGCGGTTGGAACGATCAAGCACTTCGTCTCACCTTCATGAGGGGGCTCAACGACGCTGTCAGGGACCGCCCTGCTCCCAACACGAGTGGTGGCTCTTTTCCCTCCCGTTCGGTGCCCGGGGAGGAACCCATGCAGCTGGGACGTTCTCATCTTAGCCAAGCTGAACGGGAGGCGAGGTTCAGGTCCGGCCTTTGCCTCTACTGCGGTCGGGATGGACACCGCATCGCCAACTGCCCCACCCGGCCAAAAGACCAGGCTCGCTGGGACCCCGGGAGATCCTGGTGAGCCGTTTTTCTCGTTCCCGGAGCCGTGCACCACCTAGCCGTCTGATGAGCGTCACCCTGGCCTGGGCGGACCAACGGGCCACGGTGGAGGCACTCATTGACTCGGGGGCTGACGAGAGTTTCCTAGACTTCGAGTTTGCTACCCGGGCCAACATTCCACTTGAGGACCTAGTGAGGCCATTGGAGGTATTCGCATTGGACCAACACCGCCTGGCTGACATCACTCAACGCACCTGCCCTGTCCTGCTCACCATTGCTGGTAACCACGTAGAGAGACTCCAGTTTTTTATCACCAGATCCCCTCTTGTCCCAGTAGTCCTGGGCCGGCCCTGGCTCGCGCTGCACGAGCCCCACATCGCCTGGTCCTCCGGTACCATCAGGGGGTGGAGCTCCTCCTGTCATGCCCAGTGTCTTCAGGCGGCATCCTGTCCCTCGCCCCGGAGATCCGTTTGTGAGCCGCCTCCGGACCTCTCGACCATACCCCCCGAGTACCACGACCTCATGGAGGTTTTCAGTAAGTCCAGGGCTCAGGCCCTTCCGCCTCACCGGCCTTACGACTGTGCCATCGACCTCCGCTCAGGGGCTCCCCTTCCCGGCAGCCGCCTCTACAGTCTGACCGTCCCTGAGAAGGCAGCGATGGATCAATACATCTCTGAGTCCTTGGAAGCAGGACTTATTCGGCCTTCCTCCTCTCCTGTGGCGGCCGGCTTCTTCTTTGTTGGGAAGAAGGACGGAGACCTTCGACCCTGCATCGACTATCACCAGCTCAACGAGATCACCATTAAGAACAAGTACCCTCTTCCTCTCATGAACTCCACCTTCGAGCCTCTCACCCAGGCTACCGTCTTTACCAAGCTGGACCTCCGGAGTGCCTACCATGTAGTCCGTATCCGAGAGGGCGATGAGTTGAAGACCGCCTTCAAGACTCCCAGGGGCCACTACGAGTACCTGGTTATGCCGTTCGGCCTCACCAACGCTCCGGCGGTATTCCAGGTGCTCATGAACGACGTCCTTCGTGACATGCTGGAGGAGTTTGTGGTAGTATACCTAGACGACATCCTCATCTTCTCCAAGACCCTCGAAGAACACATCCAGCATGTCCGCCGTGTGCTGGAGCGCCTCCTCCACAATCGGCTCTTCGTCAAGGCGGAGAAGTGCCGATTCCACTCCGACTCCGTCGATTACCTGGGCTTCATCGTGGAGAGAGGCTTGACCCGAGCTGATCCTCGCAAGATCCGGGCCGTGGAGGAGTGGCCGGAACCCACCTCTCGGAAGGAGTTACAGAGCTTCCTCGGGTTCGCCAACTTCTACCGAAGGTTCATCCGGAACTACAGTCAAGTGGCGGAACCGCTTACCAGGCTGTCCTCTCCCGCCCTGCCGTTCGACTGGTCCCCAGCGGCGTGTGCTGCGTTCCGATCCCTCAAGAAGAGGTTCACTTCCGCCCCGATCTTGCTCCATCCAGACCCCAAGAGACAGTTCATCGTAGAGGTGGACGCCTCGGATACTGGACTGGGAGCTATCTTATCCCAGCGGTCGGCAACAGACCAGAAGGTACATCCGTGCGCCTTCTACTTGCGTTGTTTCCTCCCTGCCGAGAGGAACTATGACATCGGCAATCGGGAGCTGCTGGTGGTCGTGGCTGCCTTGGAGGAGTGGCGTCATTGGCTAGAGGGGGCCGAGGAGCCATTTACCATTTGGACGGACCACAAGAACCTGACGTACATCCGTGCTTCCAAGCGTCTCAATGGCCGGCAGGCAAGATGGGCCAGCTTCCTCAGTCGGTTCGACTTCTCGCTGACGTTTCGCCCTGGTTCCCGCAACACGAAGGCCGACTCCCTGTCCCGGTTACACTCCAAGGGGGCTCCAACCACTGAGGACCCGACTCCCATCCTCCCTGAGGCCAGGGTGGTAGGAGTAGTCACCTTGGGCATCGAGGGGGTGGTAAGGCGTGCCCTACGCTTCCATCGCGCTCCAGGCAATGTACCGGTTCATCGTCTCTTCGTCCCCGACTCGGTCCGGTCCCGGGTCCTCCAGTGGGGCCATACCAGCCGGTTCGCCTGCCACCCGGGCGTTCATCGCACGTTCTCCTTCCTGGCTCGTCGATTCTGGTGGCCCACCATGAGGAACGACGTCAAGGAGTTCGTATTGGCCTGCGCAGTCTGCGCCCGCAGCAAGGCCTCCCACCAGGCACCCTCCGGGCTATTGCAGCCGCTTCCCATTCCGAGCCGTCCTTGGTCACATGTGGCGCTGGACTTCGTCACAGGTCTTCCTTCTTCCCAGGGGAACACGTGCCTACTGACCGTGGTGGATCGGTTCAGCAAGGGGGTTCACCTCGTGGCCCTTCCCAAGCTTCCCTCGGCAGCCGAGACGGCGGACCTCCTGACACGCCACGTGTTTCGCCTCCATGGTTTTCCCCAGGACGTCGTCTCAGACCGGGGGCCCCAGTTCACTTCCCAGGTATGGCGGGCTTTTTGCAAGGGATTGGGGGCAACGGTCAGTCTTTCCTCTGGTTATCATCCCCAGACTAACGGACAAACGGAGAGGATGAACCAGAGTGTGGAGTCTGCTCTTCGGTGTGTGGCTGCCGAGAGACCAGCTTCTTGGAGCCGTTTCCTTCCCTGGGTCGAGTACTCCATCAACTCCATGGTCAGTTCCGCCACCGGCCTCTCACCCTTTGAGGTATCCCTGGGCTACCAACCCCCTCTTTTCCCTGCACAGGAGTCGGAGGTGGCGGTTCCCTCCGTACAGGACCACCTCGACCGGTGCCGTCGGGTCTGGGAGATCACCAGGACCGCGCTGCTCCGGTCATCGGAGCGCGCCAGTCGTGGGGCTGACCGACGCCGGGTTCCTGCGCCGACGTACCACCCTGGGCAGAGGGTGTAGCTTTCCGCACGGGACCTTCCACTTCGGTCCTCGGCCAAGAAGCTTAACCCTCGGTTTGTCGGTCCTTTTGAGGTTCTGAAGGTACTCAGTCCGGCAGCGGTGAGTCTTAAGCTTCCTGCGTCCATGCACATTCACCCCGTTTTCCATGTGTCCCGGGTTAAGCCTGTCTCTCTCAGTCCCCTGATGCCTCCTGCTCCGGAACCACCTCCTCCCGAGATGGTGGACGGTCACCCCCAGTGGCAGGTCCGCCGGTTGATGGGCGTTCGAAGGCGGGGTCGGGGGTTCCAGTACCTGGTGGACTGGGAGGGGTACGGTCCGGAAGAACGGAGCTGGGTCTCCCGCCAGCTCATCGTGGATCCCGGCCTGATCACCGACTTCCATCGTGCCCATCCGGGCAAGCCGGGTCGGGCTGGTCGCCGGGTGGCTCCCGTGGATGGGGGGGTACTGTGAGGTTTTGGTCCGCTCCCTGCCACAAGCTCCGTTCCTTTAAGGTACTATGTGATTAATGCATTCCCCGCCACGCGCTCCGTTCCTTTAAGGTGCCGTGTTTGATTGGTGCCTTCCCCGCCACACGCTTTTGGAGCAAGTATCAATCTCATCCCGCAGCTGTCACAGCTTGTAATTAGCGCCCCTGAAGGCTTTATATGCTCAGACCCCCTTACTATCGATGTTGGGTCGTTTTGAATTACACCTGCATATACCTGCCTTCTCCGTCGCTGTTGCTGTCTTTTGCTCTCCAGGATCTTTTGTGGAGAACTGCTGTGGAGAACCTGGTTCCCCGTTCTGAGCTACGCCTCGTAATCTGCCCGCTTCTCGCTTTTACGCTCTGGTGAGTTTTTGGAAACTGTCTTTTGGATGATCAGTTTTTTGTGTGTTTGGTGAACACCGAAGAGATCCCGTTTTTGTTTGTACTGGACTCACCTAATTTTTGTGTTAGATTAACACTGAAGATACCGTATTGTTTTTTCTCTGGACTCTGCTAACTTGTGTGTGGTACACCGAAGATCAAGTCACTTGGATTTATACTGGATCAGTCACCTCTCTGCCTCTGTGTGTGCGCTGGGCTAACTCTGATTTCTCTCTCTCTCCGTTTCCACCGGGAGTGAGAGCTGGGAGGATCTGCAGAGCCGCTTCAACGTCACTAGCCAATTCCTCACCACTACCTACTGGGAGTATCTGCAGAGCCGCAATAATCTTCACATGCCAGATTCCCCGTTTGTTCGATTGCTGTACTTCATTCCATCTTGTGACTCTGTAAATAAATACGCCCTTGCTTTGGCTAACTCTGAACTTACTCTCTGTGCCGTTGCGTTTGAGGTCGGTTACAAACCCTAACAATCCCAATCCATAGAACCAATTGTAATCAAGGGCACACAACATAAAATTAGTTTATATGCGGACGACGTAATACTGTTCATGCAAAACCCCAACACCACACTGCCTCATCTGCTCAAGTTGATTGAGAACTTTGGAGATTTATCGGGATTCAAGATAAATTGGCCGAAGTCGGCTTTCCTTCCACTTAACGCCCCTGCAAAAAAAGATATAACCCTCCCAGGAGAGATACCTATGGCAAAACATTTTAGATGTTTGGGAGTGAAAATATTCCCCACCATAAGACAAACGGTGAAGCACAATTACACAAAAATCCAAAACAAAATCAAAGACGACCTTGATAGGTGGGCAAAACTTAAAAACTCAGTACAGGCACGGATATCAATAGTTAAGATGGACGTACTACCTAGAATCAACTTCTTCAGCTCAATGCTACCTGTTGTGAAGGATCAGATTAAACCGAATATATATATTTATTTATGGATATATATTTAATAGTATTTGTATATCGTTTGATATCCCTTGTATATTCTTTGTACATATACACTGAATATCCCTTTAGTCTACTACAGCCCATAATAGTTAATTCTCTCATTGGACAAGAACCTGGCGCCAGCAGCCAGGCCCCTTGAGTCAAGTTCAATAGTGCCGACGAACATGTCCCAACTAGCCCCGGTTCCGCGTAGGAATACGGCTACCGAAATACGAATGGTACTATTTGTTCACCGTGCATATAAATAGGGCGCAAGTAAAGTAGAACTTTCTTTTAGTCCATTAGTCCTTTACCCTCCAACCTAGTAACAGACGTGAAGCCTCACCCACGACCCACGTGTGGTGCAGTATGGCCTATTTTGGCCCCAGAATAGGCATTGAGACCTCGTGTAAATTCATAGCTGAATTGTCATAGTTTGGCACTGTACCGTCGAGTGGGACGTATTTCTATTAAGTAATAATAGTCTATTATGTATGGTGCATCGTTCGGTTAAAGTTCTAAAGTGAGCAGCACCCCCATCGTTTCCTCGCGTTATCTAGAGTCTTAACCAGGCTGGGCAGACCACGCGTGGTGCTTTCATCCGAGGAGTTCTGGGCGAGGACGAGTGGACCTGCACATTGGATTACCTACCCGGACGACTGCTGAGCCTATACGGCATGGAATATCTATTTGCTTTGGGTGCTTTGATTTGTGGAGCGGATAACAGCCAACGCCAGTGAGTGTTGGAATTACCCCCGAGAGGAGCCCAGGTGAGACGGCGCTCAACCCAGACCGAGGCCGCCTCGCTTCTCCTTCGTTGTGGACCTACAGCTACCGTCTACAAGAGGGCCCAAGTGTATTCATCTGTGGATCAAGATCCTGCGGGCACTGTTTTCTGTACCTGAATTCTCCCCAGGAATCGTTGGCCAGATGGGATGCAGCTGACGGCTCTCCAAACACCCCCCCCCCCCCCCCCCCCCCTTACTGACTTACAACCAGCAGGACCCCTTTAGTATCCCGCTATAATCCTTAAGTACCATCGCTATAGTTTCCCTAAAGAACCAGGTTGTATACTTGCTTCCTGCGTAACCAGAGATTGGACATTCAGTGTTGATTTGCCTACGAATACTCATTTGCCTTACAAGTGCATTCAAATCATAAATGTAATTAAGTGAATGTTGTATATACCTTTTGCTATATTAAACCTTCGCCTGTTATATTTGTGTGGACCTGATTTCATATGTGGGAAAGTGTTCATCATACTTAGATATCGTGTACTGGATGGCCAGAAGTTAAAGTACATCAAGCGGTAGTGGTTTAATGATACCATACTTATCAATACAGTCAGGGAATTGTACCCCTCAGTTACAATTGGTCCTTCGAGCCGGAGGGTAACTAGTGTAATATTAATATAGTGTTATTAATATTGAAATGGCCTATGATGAACACTCCACGAAACGGTCCTCCTAACGTAGACCGCCCGCGGCGCAGACGACAGACACCTCAGTACTTAGAGGATTACGCTGTCAGTCAACTACCTAGCCTTCTACAGACGGTAAACGCGGTAAAAGTAGAAAGTAAAATTATGTCTGACCTTAACGACCAGGTTACCCCGACCACAGAGGCCCTAGTGGGTTCTAATGTAACTGACCAAGCTCACGTGGGGACCAGGAGGGAACAGACATGCCTTTACCCCCCGCCAATACCGAAGAAGTAGTCCCCGACCAGCTCCGGGAGGAAGACAACCCTCCAGAGGTGGAACCCTGCACGGAACAAGATGAGGAGAGCGCCGAGGAGATAGAGCTCCAGGACTCCCCAACGAGGACAGCCAGGAGCGGCTCACCTCTACAAGCGTCTTCCCCCAGCGAGGCGGAGAGGATGCTGTCACAGGCGTTCCTCGTCAGCCTGACAGCCTCTACCGAACGCGATCGACTCCAGGGTGAACGCGATCGACTTCAGGGTGAACGCGATCGACTCCAAACACAGCAACGGAGCGAAGAAGAGCACATACGCCTGGAGATGAGACGCCTTCAGACGGAAGAGAATATGGCAAGAGACCGGTCCGACACCCAGCGCGCCGCTGACGGTGCCCAAAGAGAAGCAGAGCGCGACATCGCTCTCATCCAGCGTGAAGCCGAGCGCGACAGACTACAAGCCGAGCGCGACAGACTACAAGCCGAGCGCGACAGACTACAAGCGCAGCTAATGGAGCAGCTGATCACCAGGGCAACACCCTCTCCCTCCGCCAGGGGTTCAAGGGCCTCGTCGAGACAACAGTCAAGGGCAGCATCCCCTAACCGACCAAGCGACCCTGAACTTGACCACCAGAGAGAGCCTATACCCCCCGCAGACCCCCTTCCCCGACCGGTCCAAGCGAGACCCAGCTAAAAGGAAGGAGCAGCATACACTGCGGAGAGGCTAAATAAACGACTACAGGATCTAGAGGACCTGACAGAAGAAGAAGAGGGAGAGGAGGAGAACCAAGCCCGACGACAGCACAGTACTCCACCGGACCAGGAGGTCCAGTACGGCCCAGGCTATACCCCCGCGGCGCTGCGCTACAGACCCCCGACTCTATTCACGGGTGAGCATGACGCAATACCAGCCCCGAGGAACAGCACCTGGACCAGCGGGCCATGGTACCCTGCCGGTACCAGCCCACAGAGAGGCGCAAGAGGAGACTCGCCTAGGAGGCCTCTCTCCCAACGCTCACCGATGTGCCAGCCATCCACGGCGTCATACATTGGCACACCGACGTTTCCAGACTTCACCCATGAGAATCGAGCACAGTACACGGAGCTCCGGATGTGCTTAGAGACAATGATGGTGGATGTCGTTGACGAACGCCACAAGTATGCAATATTACTGAAGCACCTGAAAGTACCCCGAGCGCACAATATAGCGCTAGCCTATGCCACCTCTACGACCCCATACACCGCGGCTCTAGCAGCGCTGGACCAGAGATATGGACGTATATGGGATTACGTAATCCAAGAGATAACGCATATTGACCGCCTACCCACAGCAACAGACAATCGCTCACTAGACGACCTGTCTATAAAAGTGCAGTCCCTGGTAGGGATGCTGGGAGCGCAACGAGAAAAGGGTATGTACGAGCTATACGCCAACTCTAACGTCGAGAGGATTTTAGAGAAGCTGCCGCCCGCCAGACAAGAGCGCTTTAGGCGGCAAAGAGACCACCGTGATCTTAACGGTCCCGAACCATCCCTCCTCGATTTAGCCGACTTCCTGACGAGAGAAGTCAGCAGCCTACGCTTGGATACATTCGTGCGGAGCACACCAAGCTCCAGAGAGGGACCTAGGAGAGTAAACGATGGAAGAAGATCAGTGGCTGTCATGCACCAATCAGAATCAGTACCGAGCAGTAAGAACCACAGTACCCCCTCGAGAAAAGAGAAGTGGAAGATGGTGTGCCCGTACTGCGAGAAGGAACACTGGCTGTCACAATGTGACCTGTTCAAGAAGATGAATGCAGAAGAAGTGAGTCAATGGATAAAGTCCAACAGGCGCTGTTACCGATGTGCGCGCAGTCACATGGCAGCCGAGTGCCGCCTAAAGAAGAGGTGCAGTCGGTGTGACGGAGCCCACCTAGATGTCCTACACGACAGTAACAGAAGAAAGCCTGCACCTGCACCATCGAGCAGCACAAAGGCAAGTGTCATGTACATTGACCCCGCCAGCAGCAGCGGCGCCCAGGTGCTCTTAAAGGTAGTCCGTGTAACATTGAGCCACCAAGATAAAGTCATGGACACTTACGCCATCCTTGATGACGGGTCAGAGAAGACCCTTCTCCTCGCATCCGCTGCGGCCCAGCTGGGACTGCGGGGGAGCGAGAACCAGATGACGATTCGGACAATAAGAAGAGATTTAAAGACGATAAAAGGCGAGAATGTCTCCTTCACTATCGCAGCAAGCGGGCAGCCAGAGAGACGGTATAGGATTACAAATGCTTTCACCAGCCAAGAAATAGGACTATCACAGTACACCTACCCCATCGCCAAACTGATGGATAAATATGTGCACCTGCGTCAACTACCTATCCCGCTCATAGACGGCGCCACCCCGACCCTGCTGATAGGCTCCGACCATGCAGACCTCATAGTCCCGATAGACCGGGTCCATACAGGACCCAGAGGCTGTCCTGCAGCAGTCGAGACCCGCCTAGGATGGACACTACAAGGCCCCCTCGCTAAATCTCTCAACCGAACAGCAGCCACTAGCTGCCTCCACTCCAGAGTGACAGAAGAAGACACCACTCTCCTGCAGCATGTCGAGAGGCTATGGACACTAGAGACAATGCCCTTTAAGAACGAAAAGAAAGACATTCGTTCTAAAGAAGACATTTACGCCATAAACCTCCTCGAGCAAGGGACAAAGAGAGTCACAGTCGGCGGAGTGATGAGATACGCAACTCCACTCCTGAGGCGAGAGGGAATGCCCACCTTTCACGCCACGAAAGAAGCTACGGAGCGGTATCTATTGAACACAGAGCGGCGCCTAGCCAAATACCCCGCTCAAGAGAGTGTGTACCGCGCTGAGATTGAGAAGCTAATCACAGCGGGACACGTAAAGAAGATTGACTGGCGACGCCGTGCGCTGCTCCGCGCCTCTCTGATCAAAGACGGCTTTGATCTCCGGCAGCAGGCCAGCAGCGACCCCCCAGTATTACGCAGCCTCTCCCCAGAGGAGAAGCCCTTGCTGCGGTTACCATGGAGAGAGAGGATCGGAGATGAGCACCCAGCCATCTACCAATGGGAAGTCCTCCCCTTCGGAACCACATGCAGCCCGTGCTGTGCTACATTTGCACTGCAGAAACACGTCGCAGAGGACCCAGCAGCAGATGAAGAGGTCCGACACAGTGTGAAGAACAGTTTCTACATGGACAACTGTTTACAAAGCGTTTCGACCCAAGAAGAAGCCGAGGCTCTCCTACTCAAGCTACGCGCCTCCCTGATCAAAGGCGGCTTTGATCTCAGGCAGTGGGCCAGCAGCGACCCGCAAGTATTGCGCAGCCTCTCCCCCGCGGACAAGGCAGCCAGTAGCGAGACCTGGATGGCGACCATCCCAGGAGAAGCCCAAGAAATGACACTAGGACTAGTCTGGCGCTTCAAAACAGACTCGCTCCACTATAGACACAAACCCCTGACCACGGAGCAGGGAAGGTCGACGGCGATACCGACCACCAGACGGAGTGTGTACAGAACACTCGCCAGACAATATGACCCGTTGGGATGTATTCTACCTTACACCACCAGGGCAAAGATGATTGTACGAGCACTATGGGACAAGGACCAGGGCTGGGACGACCCAATACCCGCACACCTTGCCTCCACATGGAGAGAGTGGGAGACGGAACTCCGCTCACTCCCAGGCGTCAACATACGCCGCAGCTACTTCAGCGACGCCTCCGAAGTAGCATATGGATCTGTGGCCTACTTGCGTGCCCAAGAGAAGGGAGGAGAGATACACACCGCTTTCATCCTGGCTCGCTCAAGAATAGCCCCACGAAAGCAACAATCTATCCCGCGTCTAGAGCTCTGCGCAGCCCTAGCAGGAGCGCATCTAGCCACGTTAATCCAACGTGAACTCACCATCCCGGTGCAAAGAACAATCTTGTGGTCAGACTCTACGACAGTACTCACATGGATCAAGTCTGATTCATGCAGATACAAGGTCTTCGTGGGAGTCAGAGTCACAGAGATTCAAGAGTTAACAGAAGCAGCGAGCTGGCGGTATGTGGACACCAAACACAACCCAGCTGACGTCATCACCCGGGGAATGTCCCTAGATGACCTCACCCGTCACAACATCTACAGTGACGGACCAGAGTTCCTCAAGCTCCCGGAAGAAGAGTGGCCTACGCCCACCCCACGGAAGGCGAGTAAAGAGGAGGCTGAAAACAAGAAACCTATGTTCTGTGGATTGAGCACAGTCGCCTCCACAGCCCCCAACATAGATGATTGCCTCACCCTACAGAGTGCGCAGATAAAGACATTCCTGTGGCACCACCCAGAGATTCAGCCCACCACTGACATTTCAGCAGCTGACTACGAAGAAGCAGAACTTCTTCTACTACAACGAGCCCAGAGAGACTCGTTCCCCGATGAGCTAGACTGTCTACAGGGAGGAAAGCCCGTCCCATCAGACAGCAGACTGCTCCACCTGGCACCCGAGAGTGACGCCCATAATCTCATCAGAGTGGGTGGTCGTCTGCGGAGAGCCCCCGACCTACAGGAGCAGAGAGAGTCTTCGCGGAGATCAGACGTCGCTATTGGATACTTCAAGGGAGAGAAGCAGTGCGACGCTTCCAGCGAACCTGTCTAGACTGCCGAAAGTGGCGCGCGCAGCCCAGCATACCCCGGATGGCTGACCTACCTCCCTGTCGCCTCCGACTCGGCGACAAGCCCTTTCACTCCACAGGCATGGACTGTTTTGGCCCGTTGTATATAAAGAAAGGAAGAGGAACCGAGAAGCGGTGGGGTATTGTATTCAAATGCATGACCACCAGAGCGATACATATCGAACTCCTTCCAACCATGAGCACAGACTCATTCCTTATGGCCTTCCGAAGATTCACATCGCGGAAAGGAAAACCGTCTACATTGTTGTCTGATCACGGGACAAACTTCAAAGGCGGAGAAAGAGAGCTGAGAGAGAGCTTCCAAGCTATGGGCCCAGAACTTAAGACCCACCTCGCTCCATCCCAGATTGACTTCCAGTTTAATCCCCCGAACGCACCCCACTTCGGTGGAACCTGGGAACGAGAAGTACGTTCTATAAAGACAGCCCTGTACGCCGTGCTTGGGGCCCAGACTGTGGCGGAAGAAGTCCTAATGACAGTCCTCACGGAGATCGAGGGAGTATTGAACTCCAAGCCCCTCGGTTACGTCTCAAGTGATGTAGCAGATGTCGACCCAGTCACCCCCAACACACTCTTGATGGGGCGGCTGGACCCCGCGCTACCCCAGACAATGTACAGGCCTGAAGAAGCGAACGGCCGCAGAATGTGGAGGTACAGTCAAGTACTGGCTGACAAGTTTTGGAATAGCTTCCTACTCCACTATCTACCGTCTCTACAGACCCGCCAGAAGTGGGTAAAAGAGAGAGACAATTTGACAGAAGGAACAGTTGTCATGATTATCGACCAGTCACTACCCAGAGCTATGTGCCCGGCTGGCCGCGTAAGCAAAGTGATCACCGGTGCCGATGGCAAGGTCCGAGCAGCTGAAGTGCTCGTCCAAGGGCGAACTTACACACGACCCGTGGCGAGGCTAATAGAACTGCCAAGACTCCCAGACACTATCGATGATGACCATGACCCCATGACTTTGTGAGTTGACTGACCCTTACAGCGGACCTTGAGTGGTAGACAGTGCGGTTAATCTGTCTCTGCTTACCTAATTAGGTGGGACTAATTAGGGGGCGGCTGTTGTGAAGGATCAGATTAAACCGAATATATATATTTATTTATGGATATATATTTAATAGTATTTGTATATCGTTTGATATCCCTTGTATATTCTTTGTACATATACACTGAATATCCCTTTAGTCTACTACAGCCCATAATAGTTAATTCTCTCATTGGACAAGAACCTGGCGCCAGCAGCCAGGCCCCTTGAGTCAAGTTCAATAGTGCCGACGAACATGTCCCAACTAGCCCCGGTTCCGCGTAGGAATACGGCTACCGAAATACGAATGGTACTATTTGTTCACCGTGCATATAAATAGGGCGCAAGTAAAGTAGAACTTTCTTTTAGTCCATTAGTCCTTTACCCTCCAACCTAGTAACAGACGTGAAGCCTCACCCACGACCCACGTGTGGTGCAGTATGGCCTATTTTGGCCCCAGAATAGGCATTGAGACCTCGTGTAAATTCATAGCTGAATTGTCATAGTTTGGCACTGTACCGTCGAGTGGGACGTATTTCTATTAAGTAATAATAGTCTATTATGTATGGTGCATCGTTCGGTTAAAGTTCTAAAGTGAGCAGCACCCCCATCGTTTCCTTGCGTTATCTAGAGTCTTAACCAGGCTGGGCAGACCACGCGTGGTGCTTTCATCCGAGGAGTTCTGGGCGAGGACGAGTGGACCTGCACATTGGATTACCTACCCGGACGACTGCTGAGCCTATACGGCATGGAATATCTATTTGCTTTGGGTGCTTTGATTTGTGGAGCGGATAACAGCCAACGCCAGTGAGTGTTGGAATTACCCCCGAGAGGAGCCCAGGTGAGACGGCGCTCAACCCAGACCGAGGCCGCCTCGCTTCTCCTTCGTTGTGGACCTACAGCTACCGTCTACAATAATAATAATTGTTAGACTAGAAGTCTTTATTTGTCATGCAGTTTAACACACACACGCGAGATGGGCGACCCACAGGAACACACACACACATGCACTGAGTCGCCGATGAAATGTCTCTCTGCACTTTTCCCATCCCGTTGTCCTTCCCCCCATGGGCAGCCGGGAGCAGATAGGGCGTCAACGTGAGCCGCGCCCCGGGGACCAATCCAAGTGCTCCTGTCCGTCTTCGTCAAGGACGCCACAGCGTTAGCGATCTGTTGTGCATGTTTTTCCATTGGGTTTATCTTATCGGGGGGGAAACCCTTGCGAGCACGGGGAGAACATGCAAACTCCACACAGAAAGGCCTGGGAGATACCCCCCCACCTGAGTACCTGGCATCATGGAAACCTGGTCCCCAAGTGGGAATCGAACCCTGGACCTTCTTGCTGTGAGGCGACAGTGTTAACCACTACACCACCGTGCCACAAGAGGGCCCAAGTGTATTCATCTGTGGATCAAGATCCTGCGGGCACTGTTTTCTGTACCTGAATTCTCCCCAGGAATCGTTGGCCAGATGGGATGCAGCTGACGGCTCTCCAAACCCCCCCCTTACTGACTTACAACCAGCAGGACCCCTTTAGTATCCCGCTATAATCCTTAAGTACCATCGCTATAGTTTCCCTAAAGAACCAGGTTGTATACTTGCTTCCTGCGTAACCAGAGATTGGACATTCAGTGTTGATTTGCCTACGAATACTCATTTGCCTTACAAGTGCATTCAAATCATAAATGTAATTAAGTGAATGTTGTATATACCTTTTGCTATATTAAACCTTCGCCTGTTATATTTGTGTGGACCTGATTTCATATGTGGGAAAGTGTTCATCATACTTAGATATCGTGTACTGGATGGCCAGAAGTTAAAGTACATCAAGCGGTAGTGGTTTAATGATACCATACTTATCAATACAGTCAGGGAATTGTACCCCTCAGTTACACTACCGTTACCCCCTCCAGAGGGTTACTGGAAAAAATTACACTCCTCCACATACAAATTTATTTGGAATAACAAACCACCACGTATAAAAAGATCCACCGCACAGAGAAATAAAGCAGACGGTGGCATGGCATTTCCAGATTTTTTCCACTATTTTAAGGCGTACACATTAAGACCATTGACAACATGGTTTGATCCCCAAGCATTGGTATCCTGGAGAGAATTAGAAGAAAACATAGTAGCCCCACATAGACTAAAGGACATAGCATACACTAAACTATCAATCAAGCATTGCGAACGGAAATTTGGCCCCATAATTACTCATGCGATCCGGATATGGCGTGAAACACAAAATAAATATCCCAACCCACATAAATGGCACAATCATACTCCCTTATTCAATAACAATGCACTCTTGATTGGAAAACAACCTATAAGATTCCATATATGGGAAAAGCAAGGCATACACTCATTAGGGGATGTTTTTAACAAACAGGGTTTCTGTAGTTATGAAGAAATACAAAAAAAATTAATCTCACCAAGTCCACACATCTTTTTTACTTACAGTTATTGTTATGTTTGAAGACTCAAGGTGTTCCATTAACGAAACCAATTGAACACCACAGATACCACAAATTCTTCTATGAAAGAGAGACATCAAGAGGTTTTGTTTCAGATTTTTATCATCAATTACTAACGTCCTCATATGAAACCCTCCACCTAGACTAGGGATATACCAGACCTGGAAAGTGATTTTGATTGGCAAGAAGCCTGGGCAAATGTTCGACTCACATCAAGGAACCCGGATCATCAACAAATCAATCTTAACTATATTCACAGGACATACTTGACTCCTATAAGACTGAAAAAAATGGGTCTTATACAAGACTCCAAATGCTCTTTATGTACAAATGGGGACGAGGGGACATTTATGCACATGTACTGGGACTGCCCACCAGTTAAGATATTCTGGAAAGAGGTGACCCAGCAATTATTAAATCTCTTAACTTGGAATATACCTGTACACCCCTCTGTATTACTGCTGAATGATGTTTTTGAGTGTGCAGTACATCCACAGCTAAAGAGATTGGTTTTATCGGGTATCACAGTGGCTAAAAAGCTGATAGCATCACGATGGTTCCAACCTGAAAAAAATTGCCGAAAGGTCTGGATTATTACATATCTCGATGTGATCTATCAAGAAATATCTACAGCAAGAATTTTGGGTCTCAATTAATCCAAAATGACATTGTGGTTAGAAGTGGTGGAGAAAATAAAAGCTAGCATATAATGGTAATGTCTGGTTAGGAGCAAGGGAAAATTGTGAGGTTTCTGTCCTTGCTCTCTCACTCGTTCTGTTCCTTTAACTCTTTAAATGCCATGCCTGGTTTTCCATTTTACCGCTTGAATGCCACCATCCGCGCCAATGTTAACGTTAATATCGCCTAATCTATGTTTTAAATTATGGCTATGTGTCTAATCTGCCCATCGCATTATCAAAGACTATGTTCCAGACAGTGCTGTGAAGGCAGATTGTTTTTTTATCGCGTCGTTGCCGTTTCAGAGCAGTTAGAAAAGCCCCCGTTTTGATATAAAAAACAACTCATTCTGGAGCATTCTATGAAAATCGTCTTTTAGTGGAATATTCCACAACGTTGATATTCGTCTGCCTTTTTATGAATCGTTTTCAAATAAACGCTAGATGATCAATATTATACGTGCACGCACGCACATTACGGCCGCGCGCGGACAATCGCCTTGTTGATTTCCTCTCGGACTTTTACAGTGAAAACGAAAGAAGAGATTTCACAAAACAGCTTATAACTTCATCAAAATTACTCTGATTATCCTACCACTGATAACATAGAGTCCTTACCTGACATCAGATGGTATCCAACTGGTATATTCCAATTCCTGATCACCATTCGAAAAAATCGATACGTGTATGGATCCAACGCGACACAGTGGTTCTCCATGATCCGCGGAGATCTGAGGCTCCAGAATGAACTCTAGTAACCCCGGCTGGATCAGTGAACTGGAAAATGTGGAGTACCGGATTTTTTTCCCCATTCATTTTCATTGAGTCCATTCCAAAATCACTTATGTCATCTGGGAGACGACAGGGGGCGCCTTTTTCCACAGTGATCACCGGCGCAGCTCGGCAATACTCGGGTAGGCTCGGGTGATGCAATAATTTTTCAGATCGCAAAAAAAAAAAAAAAAAAAAAAATCCGAGAAATCTCGTGAGTGGCTAGCAACCACCTATAAAAAAACACGAGAAATCTCGTGAGTGGCACTGAAAGAGTTAACCACCTCGCTCTGTTTTCATTTGTTTTTTCTGTTAATTATTTCAATTCCCTCATTCACACGCTTCTCCCCAGTGACGTCATCTGAGACGTCGCTGATTGGTTCTCTCAGGTCCGCACGCTTTTCAATCACATTCCCCAGCTGTCACTGCTTGTCAATCAATCAATCCCTTATTATTTATACCCCGTTTCTCCACTCTAAGTTTGTTGGATCGTCTTGATTTTTCTCTGGTTGCATTTCCCCGTGTTGCTGCTGCTGCTGCTTTGCTCCTTGTGCTATCTCCAGGAATTTCCAAGAAGCCTTCCCTTGGACACCTGTTCCCGTGGCGCGCCCTCGCTCCGCTGTTTGTTCCAGCACCATTACGCATTACGTCTGGGTGAGTTTTTATTGACTGTCTTGATCTATTCCGTTTTTCGTGTGTAACTATTACACTGAAGACTACCACCTTTTGTCTGACAGTCACTCACCCAGCTTTTCTATTTTGCTTGTTCCCTTATGGGATAATATTTTTGGGACCTTCCATCTCCCTCTGTGTGTTGCTCACACCGAAGATATTATTTCACTATTGGATTGTTTTGGACTTCACTAACTGTGTGTATATTACACGAAGATATTCACTGGGACTGTGTTTGGATTTTTGCTAACGGTATGTACATTACACGAAGATTTCACTGGGACTGTGTTTGGAGTTTTGCTCACTGTGTGTATTACACGAAGAGATTCACTTGGGCTGTTTTGGAATTGTGCTCACTGTGTTTAAATTACACGAAGAATTGTTCACCCTGTTCTCCTGCTCGTTCAAACTGCACTGTGTTGACTCGTTCCCTCTCTCCCTCTCTCGGTCTTGCAACACATCTGAGATTCTGCCGAGAGAATTCTGCAGAGCGGTTCAGACGTCAACACCTGCTATCCCCAAGACTACCATCACGGGAGAAGCTGCAGAGCAGCAGAACTTTGCCCCTTGTCCTATGTACCTGTCTTGTTGACTTGCCTTTCCTGTACTCTTTATATTTAGTATCAAATAAACAAGCCCTCGTATTTGGCAACTCTGAATTCCTACTCTCTTGTGTCGTGCGTTTGGGGTCGGTATCAAACCTTAACATTACGATCCAACCAATATGACGACCCCAGCCGACACAGAGAGGGTCAGAACCGCACTTGCAATTCAAGTCGAGTTGACCAGGGATCACGGTCTCCAATTAGAGCGGGCTGCGGCTGCGGTGCAGAACCTCAGGGATCAGGTCCTGCCTATGCAGGGTTCAATGGCCGCTATGGCGGGACAACAGTCCGAGATTCTCGCTCAGCTTCACTCGCTGGGCGACACCGTTAATACCTTTAATCTCTCACACCCTTCAGGAACATTCCCCGCAGCCCCAGCAGATCTCGCATCTCGGGAACCCCGTCTCTCCGTCCCACGGCTGTAATCCCGAGGAGTGTGCCACATTCATCATGCAATGTGAGTTGGTTTTCCGTCATCAACCAAGCCGTTTTTCTGCTCATGGGTCCCAAGTGGCTTATATAACAAACCTACTTTCAGGCCATGCTGCCCAGTGGGTCACTTCCTCCTGGGCAATGGAAGCAGATTTTTTGTTTTCCTACCCAGACTTCGTGGCGGAGCTCCGCAGAGTGTTCCACCATCCAGCCCGAGGTCTGGACCCTGGAGCCCGGTTGGGGACCTTCCGACAGGGGAGCGGCAGGGTGACGGACTATGTCATGGAGTTTCGACTGGCGGCGGTGGAGAGTGGATGGAACGAACCTGCTCTTCGCCTAACCTTCTTGAGGGGGCTCAGTGACGCAGTCCGGGACCAGCTCGCTACCCGGGAGTTGCCCGACTCCCTCGAGGAGCTGTTTAGCCTTGTCATCCGTATTGACGGACGCCTCCTGGAGAGAAGGCGCGAGAGGACCCGACTGTTACCTCCTGAAGCACCCCGGACTCCTGGACGCCCCGTCCCCAACACTACTGGTGGTAACAGGCTTCCCCGTCCGGTTCGTGAGGAGGAACCCATGCAGCTGGGACGCTCTCATCTGAGCCAGGCGGAGCATGAGGCAAGGCTCAGGTCCGGTCTCTGCCTCTACTGCGGAGGTGCGGGACACCGTATCGCCGACTGCCCTACCCGGCCAAAAGATCAGGCTCACCGAGACACCGGGAGATCCTGGTGAGCCGTTTTTCCCATTCCCAGCGCCGCGCACCACCTGACCATCTGATGAGCGTCACCCTGGCCTGGGGGGACCAACGTGCCACGGTGGAGGCCCTCATCGACTCTGGGGCAGACGAGAACTTCCTCGACTTCGAGTTTGCCACCCGAGCCAACATACCTCTTGAGGACCTTGTGAGGCCCTTGGAGATCTTTTCGTTGGACCAACACCGCCTGGCCGACATCATTGGAAGCAGGACTCATTCGGCCTTCCTCCTCCCCGGTGGCGGCCGGGTTCTTCTTTGTTGGTAAGAAGGATGGGGACCTGCGACCCTGCATCGACTATCGTCAGCTCAACGAGATCACCATCAAGAACAAATACCCCCTACCTCTCATGAGCTCCACCTTCGAGCCACTGACCCAGGCCTCGTTCTTCACCAAGCTGGACCTCCGAAGTGCCTACCATCTTGTCCGTATCCGTGAGGGCGATGAATGGAAGACCGCCTTCAAGACCCCCAGGGGCCACTACGAGTACCTTGTAATGCCGTTCGGCCTCACCAACGCCCCGGCGGTATTCCAGGCACTCATGAACGACGTCCTCCGTGACATGCTGGAGGTGTTCGTGGTGGTGTACCTGGACGACATTCTCATCTTTTCCAGGACCCTCGAGGAACACATCCTGCATGTCCGCCGTGTGCTGGAGCGCCTCCTCCACAATCGGCTCTTCGTCAAGGCGGAGAAGTGCCGTTTTCACTCCAACTCCGTCGACTACCTGGGCTTCATCGTTGAGAAGGGCTTGACCCGAGCGGATCCTCGCAAGATCCAGGCTGTGGAGGATTGGCCAGAACCCACCACTCGGAAGGAGTTACAGAGTTTCCTCGGGTTCGCCAACTTCTACCGAAGGTTCATCCGGAACTACAGTCAAGTGGCAGAGCCACTTACCAAGCTGACCTCCCCCGCTCTGCCGTTCGACTGGTCCCCAGCGGCTTGTGCTGCGTTCCGCTCCCTCAAGAGAAGGTTCACTTCCGCCCCTATCCTGCTCCACCCTGACCCCAAGAGACAGTTCATCGTGGAGGTGGACGCCTCGGATTCTGGCCTGGGCGCTGTCCTATCCCAACATTCTCTTTCAGACCAGAAGGTGCATCCTTGCGCCTTCTACTCGCGTCGCTTCCTCCCCGCCGAGAGGAACTACGACACCGGCAATCGGGAGCTGCTGGCGGTCGTGGCTGCGCTGGAAGAGTGGCGTCATTGGCTAGAGGGTGCCGAGGAGCCTTTTACCATCTGGACGGACCACAAGAACCTGACGTTCATCCGCGCTTCCAGGCGCCTCAACGGTCGGCAGGCGAGATGGGCCAGTTTCCTCAGTCGGTTCGACTTCTCGCTGACCTTCCGCCCCGGTTCCCGCAACATGAAGGCCGACTCCCTGTCCCGGATGCACTCCAAGGGGGCTCCACCCTCTGAGGACCCTTCTCCCATCCTCCCGGAGGCCCGAGTGGTTGGAGCCATCACCTTGGGCATCGAGGGTGTGGTGAGGCGTGCCCTGCGCTTCCATCGTGCTCCAAGCAACGTCCCTAGGAATCGTCTCTTCGTCCCCGACTCTGTCCGGTCCCAGGTACTGCTGTGGGGCCATACCAGCCGGTTCGCCTGCCACCCAGGCGTCCATCGCACGTTCTCCTTCCTGGCTCGTCGTTTCTGGTGGCCCACCATGCGGAACGACGTCAAGGAGTTCGTATTGGCCTGCGCGGTCTGTGCCCGCAGCAAGGCCTCTCACCAGGCACCCTCCGGGCTCTTGCAGCCACTTCCCATTCCGAGCCGTCCATGGTCACATGTGGCGCTCGACTTCGTCACTGGTCTACCCTCCTCCCAGGGGAACACCTGCCTTCTGACCGTGGTGGATCGATTCAGCAAGGGGGTCCACCTCGTGGCCCTCTCCAAGCTTCCCTCAGCGGCCGAGACGGCGGACCTCCTGACGCACCACGTGTTCCGCCTTCATGGCTTTCCCCAGGACATCGTCTCTGACCGGGGGCCCCAGTTCACCTCCCAGGTATGGCGGGCTTTTTGCAAGGGGTTGGGGGCAACGGTCAGTCTCTCCTCTGGCTATCATCCCCAGACAAACGGGCAGACGGAGAGGATGAACCAAAGCGTAGAGTCCGCTCTTCGGTGTGTGGCAGCCGAGAGACCGGCATCCTGGAGCTGTTTCCTTCCCTGGGTTGAATACTCCATCAATTCAATGGTCAGTTCCGCCACCGGCCTCTCCCCTTTTGAGGTCTCCCTGGGCTACCAGCCCCCTCTTTTCCCCGCACAGGAGACGGAAGTGGCAGTTCCCTCCGTGCAGGTCCACCTCGACCGCTGCCGACGAGTTTGGGAGATCACCAGGACCGCGCTGCTCCGAACATCTGAGCGCGCCTGTCGTGGTGCCGACCGGCGCCGGGTTCCTGCGCCGACTTACCGCCCTGGGCAGAGGGTGTGGCTCTCCGCAAAGGACCTCCCGTTACGGTCCTCGGCCAAGAAGCTCAACCCCCGCTTCGTCGGGCCTTTCGAGGTCCTAAAGGTACTCAGTCCGGCGGCCCTGCGCCTGAAGCTTCCTGCATCCATGCACATCCACCCCGTGTTCCATGTCTCCCGGGTTAAGCCCGTCTCCCTCAGTCCCCTTATGCCTCCAGCTCCTGATCCGCCGCCTCCCGTGTTGGTGGATGGTGGCAGGTCCGCCGGTTGATGGGCGTTCGTCGGCGGGGCCGGGGGTTCCAATACCTGGTGGACTGGGAGGGTTACGGCCCTGAGGAGCGTAGCTGGGTCTCCCGGCAGCTCATCGTGGATCCCGGCTTGATCACCGACTTCCATCGAGCCCATCCTGACGAACCGGGTCGGCCTGGTCGCCGGGTGGCTCCCGTGGAGGGGGGGGTACTGTGAGGTTTCTGTCCTTGCTCTCTCACTCGTTCTGTTCCTTTAACCACCTCGCTCTGTTTTCATTTGTTTTTTCTGTTAATTATTTCAATTCCCTCATTCACACGCTTCTCCCCAGTGACGTCATCTGAGACGTCGCTGATTGGTTCTCTCAGGTCCGCACGCTTTTCAATCACATTCCCCAGCTGTCACTGCTTGTCAATCAATCAATCCCTTATTATTTATACCCCGTTTCTCCACTCTAAGTTTGTTGGATCGTCTTGATTTTTCTCTGGTTGCATTTCCCCGTGTTGCTGCTGCTGCTGCTTTGCTCCTTGTGCTATCTCCAGGAATTTCCAAGAAGCCTTCCCTTGGACACCTGTTCCCGTGGCGCGCCCTCGCTCCGCTGTTTGTTCCAGCACCATTACGCATTACGTCTGGGTGAGTTTTTATTGACTGTCTTGATCTATTCCGTTTTTCGTGTGTAACTATTACACTGAAGACTACCACCTTTTGTCTGACAGTCACTCACCCAGCTTTTCTATTTTGCTTGTTCCCTTATGGGATAATATTTTTGGGACCTTCCATCTCCCTCTGTGTGTTGCTCACACCGAAGATATTATTTCACTATTGGATTGTTTTGGACTTCACTAACTGTGTGTATATTACACGAAGATATTCACTGGGACTGTGTTTGGATTTTTGCTAACGGTGTGTACATTACACGAAGATTTCACTGGGACTGTGTTTGGAGTTTTGCTCACTGTGTGTATTACACGAAGAGATTCACTTGGGCTGTTTTGGAATTGTGCTCACTGTGTTTAAATTACACGAAGAATTGTTCACCCTGTTCTCCTGCTCGTTCAAACTGCACTGTGTTGACTCGTTCCCTCTCTCCCTCTCTCGGTCTCGCAACACATCTGAGATTCTGCCGAGAGAATTCTGCAGAGCGGTTCAGACGTCAACACCTGCTATCCCCAAGACTACCATCACGGGAGAAGCTGCAGAGCAGCAGAACTTTGCCCCTTGTCCTATGTACCTGTCTTGTTGACTTGCCTTTCCTGTACTCTTTATATTTAGTATCAAATAAACAAGCCCTCGTATTTGGCAACTCTGAATTCCTACTCTCTTGTGTCGTGCGTTTGGGGTCGGTATCAAACCTTAACAAAAATTGATGGATTATCCAATGGGGGGTCCGGGAAAGGGGGGTACGAGCTGGAGCATATGTGTGTAGGTTTTTAGATAACAGGTATTAAGGGTATATCCTATATAAGACAATTAACTAAAATGTGATTTCATTGGATGTGCACTGTCAACTAATGCTTGTATATCTTATCGTGTGTTGTCATGTTTGTTTATGTGTTTGTTTAAAAAATTATAAAAAAAAAAATACAAAAAAAAAATATATATATATATATATATATATATATATATATATATATATATATATATATATATATATATATATATATATATATATATATATATAAATGTGCGAATTGGCTATAATAAGGTAATTTATAAGCCTGCTATTCTATATTCGGGATATCCTATATCCGGGAGGGTCATCAAAGAGAAGTCGCCTATTCTCAGTCCTTGCCCCACAATGGTGGAATGAACTACCCACCCCAGTTAGGACAGCCGAATCACGTCCAATCTTTCGCCGTCGACTAAAGACGCACTTCTTCAACCATTATCTGAATTAAAAAAAAAAAAAAAAAAAAAAAAAAATCTAACCCTAACTAACCGTACTGTCATGCACTTGTTCTAATAAACTAACCTACACTGTAGCACTCAACACTTTGATGAACATTGTTGCTCAGCTGATAGAGTTGTGCCCTTCCTGATGGCTTGTCGTACAGAACTTGTAAGTCGCTTTGGATAAAAGCGTCAGCTAAATGACTAAATGTAAATGTAAATGTAAATGTATATTCTATAATAATATTTCAAATTGCATTGGTCCGGATGGGAGAATTCAGTACTGTATCTACAGAACCTTGTTTAATCATCTTCCCTTTATTAATTTCCTTAGATTTTTTGTACACATGATCTCAAGAAGGTACTGAATGAGACCAGTGGCAGGTCTTCATGTCTGGTCATTATTAGCGTGGTTATTCACTGTCAAAGATGCAAAGAAAAATAATAATTCATATTCTCCTTTGTTTCATCACAATTTAAGCAAGCCTATAGACACAATATTTCTGACACTGGGAATACATTGATTGAGGTCCATAGTACCATAGTCAATACCAAGAATATGCAAATTGCCTTGTAGGAGTGGAGCAATATTCCATTTACTTAGGTATGTATTTTAGGCGGATTTTCAGAAAATAGGGCTCCAGGCTTAAGAGGTTCATATAAGCCGTATACATCATCAGGGGCAACAGCATTGCATAGCCTGGCACAGCGGCCACATAACCACACACACACATCATCTGTCAGATGCAACAGCGGCATTAATCATACGGATAGAGGTATGCTGGCACCAACATGCTCAGTAATGACACCTGAACATAGCCTGGTACGTCGGGCACAGAAACCACACACACGTGTACAGCAGCACACAATCCAACTGTACAGGCAACAAAAAATATTACACGTGTGTGTATGTGTGTGATCAAGTAAACTACTGTGTGATCCAGTGATGACTGATGATCTGCTGGTACTTTATTGTCTTTTGTTTGTTATAGAATGTCAATGTTGAAAACACAGACAACAGTAGTGGCATGAGGAATATCACATGGAATTTCCATGTGTTCTGTTAACAGTGGTGTTTCGGTGTATGGTGAACAACATATACCAACTACGAAAATTACACCAATCTGTATTGACAGACTCTCTTCTCCTTCCATTTGCCAGAAGTTATGTGTGTGCTTTTGGCCGACATAATTCTTCCATATTTTCTTCCATATCCACCTTCTCTGTCACACCATGCAAAATATATGCTGCTAGGCCCATCTCTGGTGTAATCTTCATTGCCAACAAATTGTTGTCCTCCTCACTGATGGGTCCTGTCTTGTTTCTTTGCCGTAGTCAGTCAGTCAGTCATATTTCTGGCATATCACTTCAGTCAGATTCAAGATGGTAAACTTGTTCCATGGTGACTCACATATTTCAGCCGTGTCTTCCTTGTACAGAGCAGATACAAAATCCCGAACTGCCAGGACACTCACATTGCAGAAAGGAGCATTATTCCTTTTAATCTGTGCTGGCTTATGGTGTTGAGCATTTTATTGCCAACCATTGGTATCACTTTTTTGCCAGCTGCTTTTGGTATACACCATTTGCGGAGCTCAGATAATATCTGCCACTGATTGAGGCGCATGTTCTGCATAAGTTTGATGGCTTCTTCATGTTGCATGCCAGGTGTTGGTTCAGTGGGGCTCGACCCATCATTATCTTTCTCTGGTCTAGGTCTGGTAAGGCATTAGTGTTGTTATCCTCTTCAGCATCAACTGATCTTGTGTCATGTAATGCATGATCACTGTCCTCTGCTGTCCAGCGTTTGGTGCCACTTCAGCCCATGGCTCATCACTTACATGTAAAACCTGCTCCTGGATCAGCTGCCACGCATCACCAATAATTTTGGCATCGTGTTCATATTTGTTTCAGTTTGATTCAATAATTTATTTGATATACAGTATTTCTGTCCCTGCTGTGTTTCCACTTCACCAGTCCAGTAGAATGCATCAAACGCACCTTCGTCTGGCTTTAATCTCTTTCCTTTCTGTGGAAGGACTAAGCGTAGCAGATTGCTGTAGTGCCTTCTGTGTAGATACGCACATTTACCGTGTCACACATGGATGGCGTCTGTGGACAATAGCGCCTTTTCCATCTCTTAGTGTCGGAACATGTCTGGGGTTATCTTCTTCTTAATCATCATGATCTTCTTCTAGATGACTGATCTCTCCACACACAAGTACACATATGCACACACATACACACACAACACACATTCTGCATTCGCTCACACACAAACGGTCACCTTCAACACAATGAAAAGGACACTTTAAATGAATGGGGGGGGGGAAGGGTCACTTTAACACAATCCCAGCCATTAGATTAGATTAGGTCAAACATTTTCAGTCGCAGGACTGCAGCACTGCTTTTGCGGGACACGTAGGTGAGGGGGGGGGGGGGGGGGGGTATTTTATTATTTTTTATTAAAGAAAATTAATTATCATTTAAATGCCTTTATTTCATATTCGACGCTGACGGTAGGCTATATATAGCACATTTAGTTATTAATCTTATTAAACTGTAGATGCTTCACCTTCTCAGCCACCACTATGTTACCAACATCTTTATTTAATCACACTTTCTGTGAGGATTGGTTCATTCCCCGCCACACGCTCCGCTCCTTTAAGGTGCTGTGTTGATTGGTGCATTCCCCGCCACACGCTTTTGGAGCAAGTATCAATTCCAGCGCGCACCTGTCATAGTTTTTGATTAGCGCCCCAGAGGCTTTTTATACTGGGACTTCCCTTCAATCGATGTCGGGTCGTTTTGGAATACAACTGCTTTTGCCTGCTTTTTCCCCATTGCTGTGCCTCGTCTTCTTTCCCTCCAGGACTTTCTGTGGAGATCCGCTGATGAGAACCTTGTTCCCCGTTTGGAGCTGCGCCTCGTTTACCCGCTTTATGCGTTTGCGCTTGGGTGAGTTGGAACCAAACCCCTCTGGATTATTCTGTCTGTGTGTGTGACGAACACCGAAGATTATCATTTTTGCTTGCACTGGACTCAGTTGAAGTGTGTGTTTTGAAGAGACACTGAAGATATCATTTCTGTTTGCACTAAACTCAGCTAACTTGTGTGTTGTGGAGAACACTGAAGATTGTTACTGTTCATTGGTTCTGGACACAGCTAAGGGAGGAGGGAACCACACTGCCTCTGTGTTTCGTTGGACTGTTATTGATATCTCTCTCTCTCTCCGTTTTCCACCTCGAGTTAAAGCTGGGAGTATCTGCAGAGCCGCTACAACGTCAAATACCGATTCCCCACTGCTATCACCAGGAGGATCTGCAGAGCCGCAGAGAACTCTGCCGATGGCAGTCTCCCTTGTTGTTTCATAATTGTTACTTTACCCCTTTTGTGACTCTGTAAATAAATACGCCCTAGTATTTGGCTAACTCTGAACTTCCTGTCTGTGCCGTGCGATTGAGGTCGGTTCAAACCCTAACACTTTCATCATTAAGCAGGTAACCATCAATCTTGGTATCCAAGCTGATAAAATCACTGCATTAATAGAAAGAGCAGGAGCTAAGTCTTTTTAGCCATCCTTTCCTGAGCATTATTAGCAGTGAAGTGTTAATAATTCAACAATCCATAGGATTAGTAGATGAATAGCCAGTTCTTTATTTGTTTTAATTTGATGTGTACATGTCATACAAGTAATATTCATACTTGTGTGGTGTACACGTTTTGGTTACTCACCCAATATGTGTGTCTGGTGAAGCCACAACCTTTTTGGGATTTTAAAAACAATAAAGCCATAACCATTTATGTAAAAATACTTAACATATGTTAACTGTTATCTCAATTACAACCAATATAGACAGCATAAACAGTATGGTTAATATTAGCCATTTATCTCTGCTAGATCACATTTATAAATACAAGTGCTATTTGTTTTGTGTGATAAAAAAATTAAAACAGTATGAATGAAATGTGGGGGCAGACAGTGAAGATACACAGTGAACCTTTTTGCTTCATATTTACCATGTTTACTTGTTTTCACCTACAATTTCCACACATTCGGGTCCAGTGTATAGTGCAAATGCTCTTCACAGAAAATGAGCCAAGGGCCATGAGTCTCACGTCTCTTAGTAAACATTGAAATCAGGTCCCAGTCCACCGACCTGGGTGATGGTGAAGCTCCGGTGGCAAATACTGCACTAACCCTTCTGGGGATCATCTGAAACAGATCTCAGCCATGTATATTTCTTCTCCCAGTCTCTGTTGTATGAGCAAAGTCTTTTTTTCTCAGGAGTTGCCTCCATTTTCTCGTTTTGTTTAGCTAGCTAAACTTTTATTGTTTTCGGCTGTCTTTCTTCTCCACTTCAATGATTGCCACTGTCTACATAAAACCACGTCATCACGCACCTGCACGCTACACTGACAGCTCGAGCTGCTCGGCTCGGCTGCACATTGGTCTTTGACACAGACGTCCCCCGATTTCTTTATTTTAAATATAAGAGGGTAATTGGAGCGAGGCATTAAATGTACAACATTTAAAACATAATTATTATTGTTTTTACCATGATCTTTGAAATGCGGGACATTGTTCTGTTGCAGCAGGACACGGGACAAACGTTCCATTATCGGGACTGTCCCACGGAACGCGGGACAGGTGGTCACCCTAGATTAGATGGGCCCCACTCTAGGACGCCAGCTTTTCATTACAACTTTTCACTGTGTGTGACGTTGTTTGTAGAGCTAAATCTATATTTTCTATTATAGCTATGTATCCATTGTCATTGTCAATTGACAGTGTAAACCTTCCCTTCAATATGCCATAAAGAAAAAAAAATTCATCAATACGTTCCCGTTTTAAAGCCGAATGAATATGAGCGTTATATGGGAATGATCTGGGATAATTCCTGCAAAGCTAGTTATAAGGCGCTAAGCTAATAACGTTAAATCGATTGCCGTTTTGTCCCTACACAAGCTAGAGTTAAAAATCTAAATGCATATGATCGGTATCATGTTCCACCATGAATGCATAAAAGGGGGGGGGGGGGGTCGTTTCTGATTATTGATTACCAATAACGGCATTCGTTATTACAACAACATACGCTGATCAGGTGGATGGCTATGAGAACAAGGCCCGATCAGGCTGAAATTTACGGCAAATTGCTCTAACCTGTGGCCGGTTGAATTCCAAAAAGAATTTCCCAGTTATTTGATCGCCATCTGGTAGATCGATATGTCCATTGGCTGATGCTATATTCCTTTACCTCGCTTCAGGCGAATAGAAAAGTCCACCCGGAGCGAAAAAAAAGTGACACCACGTCTGAAACAAGGATTACTGCATTCTCGAGAGAGCGCCACTACCAGGATCTGGCCGGTACTGCACTTTCCGAGTCCCAATATGCCTTTTCCAGCCAAAATACAGCTCTGTGACAGTGAATAGGATATTAAAATCGAATAAAAGAAAAAACTAGTTAAACAAGCGCTGGCTCCCAATCACGTATATATACGTGGATGGCCGGGAAGCATCTATATTAATCCCAGCCGAAGAGTGCAAGAGCGCGTCCACATTCTTCCCCATTCGCCGGTAAGCAATGGGCATTTCCTTTTCCTTCGCAGCGGTGCTCGCCACGCATGCGCATGAGGTCCTCGCTTCGTTCAGACGCCCCATTCAACATGGTTAATCACAGATGCCAGAACGCGCCATATTAAAGTTTTTGGTTCATATTAGCAACGCTGGTCGCAACGCTGGTCAATCACATTAACGCTGGTCAATCACATTAATCACAGAACACGCCATATTAAAGCGCTAATACGGTATATATATATACGCGATGGACGCAGCCAGCCACGTTGGAACTTTAAATCGGTAGGGGGTGCTGGGGGGTCGTCAGATGATAAAAAAAATAAAATAAAAAATTTAAATTTTTTTATTATTTTTTTTCGGTCAGGTCACTGAACTTAGAAGCAGGCCAGGCCAGTGTTTCTAGTTGCACCAGCGCAATAGTTAGATAACCTAGGTGGGGAACAACCAGGAGATCACTGCAACTCACACAAGTTGGAGAACTATCTCTCTCTCTCTCTCTCTCTTGCTCTCACACACACACAAAGGGAGCCGCATGTGATTGGTGGAGGCGGGATCCTTACGAAAAACTGCTAATCATTGACACATGCTAGCCTGTAATAACCCCCCCCCCCCCAGAAAAATTTACTTTGCATTTGAGATATTGCAAATATATGCCATCACACACAGTGGCATTTAAAGGGTTAGAATTATAAAATTAATATGTGGTGTTATGATCAGGGCTGAAGTTGAATAAAATATTGTATTAATCAATTACAAAAAACTGAAAATCCATAAAAATCTGTGTTGTTGCTAATCATACATATGCTAGCCTGTTTTTTAACAATAATTTGTGATGCCATCACAAACACTGGCATTTAAAGGGTACAAATAAAAAAAAATCCTGCACCAGAATGCAGGAAATTAAGTCTTTGTAACAACCCAGACCCCCTGCTTAAAAAGTGGCCTGACTGGGGCTATATTTCCTGGCCTGAATGATTTCCCCAGTCCAGCCCTGGTTAAAAGCCTCCAATGCTTATTAGTGTGTGTGCGTTTGAACGTTTGCATGTTTCAACCATATACATTTCCGTTTAAAATGATTTTTTTTTACATCCTATAATAGTGGGGATCGCGGCTCTCTGACACCGTTTTTTTTGGGTCGCGGCCTGAAAAGTTTGGGAACCCCTGGTCTAGCCTGTACCCCCCAGACATGTTGCTGGGCTGGCCCCGTCAAAACAGTATCCTATCAGCCTCTCCATGGGCAGGTCGAGGCGTAAAAGTATTTTATACACAAAAACAGCGTCTCGGCTGTTGTGTCTGGGCCGGGCATTGTAAAAACCCCAAAAGAAGTTCTGAGCTTCCAAGTTGTCATCGGCGAACTGTATATTACACGAGAATTGTTCTTTTCCATTAAGTGACATCAGTGGTTCCGTCAGCGCTCAAGCCAAAGAATGGGCTTTTGGATGCTTTGCCTCTAATTTGTTGCTGAATATCATGGGCAAACAGCTGTAAGATTTCGTTTTGGATGTTGTTGGACATCCAGTTGTCTCTCTTTTGGAGCCAATTCTTCAACTCGGGATCAGATTCGGTGCGCACTATTTCCATCATGCGCTGCCATAACACCCCATCCCTATTTGCATCACCCCTCAGTGGAAGCCCCTGGCGCCCGAGGGGGGGTATAGGGGAACAGACTCAGTTAACTCTTCAATACCTGATGCTGAGGCTGAACCTGTCATCTCTGTCTCTCTCTGACGTTTAGCAGATTTAGTGGGACTGTCACTGGGACCGGCGGGACGTTTAGAAAATAAATCTGATATTTTTCTTTTCTGCGAGTGAGACATTCTGTGCTAGCAAAGTCTGACTACTAGCTAAAATCGACTGACTGCGCAAGCACTGTATCACAGTAGCTCAGTGGTTCGTGGCGCGTGGGAAGGGCGGGAGACGGGAGGTGAATACAATTAGTTGTTTCACCTGTCATTCAATCAGTCTTTTACAGTCTGTCATCACTCGAAAATCTACTCGGTTTTACACGTATGATTGTGTACATACAGTAGTGTAATGAATGAATGAAAACTTTATTTAACAAATTGGAGAATGGCTACAATACAGTACGGCTCAATACACACAATATTAAAATAGTGAAGTGCTTTGAGCAGGATAAACTTATAATATACAGTGTTACAGTTATACAGTTACAGTATATACAAATATATAAATACTGTCATAAAAAAAAAAAAAAAAAAAAGGAGATTATATATATATATATATATTTTTTAAATCAATAACTGAGGGGGGGGGGCACCCCCCGCACCCCCCCTTCCAACGTGCCTGGACGCAGCAGGCGATCACTGCTACTGCTATTCAGCCACGCTAGCCGCCGCGCCGCAGGCTTGAGCTAACATGGAGCTAACATGGAGCTAACATGAAGCTAACTACTGAGCTAACATGAGCTAACTGCTGAGCTAACATGGAGCTAAAATGAAGCTATCTACTGAGCTAACTGCTGAGCTAACAGGAGCTAACTGCTGAGCTAACATGGAGCTATGTGGTCCTCGTTTGGATAATATGTAACGTTACAATGTACAGCGAAATAACGTTATGGCGTTATGTGGTCCTCGTTTGGATAATATGTAAAGTACAGTTGCGTTATGGCGTTATGTGGTCCTCGTTTGGATAATATGTAAAGTACAGTTGACAGCTGCGTTGTGTTAACGTTACAATGTACAGGGAAGTAACGTTATGGCGTATTATGACGTTATGTGGTCCTCGTTTGGATAATATGTAAAGTACAGTTGACAGCTGCGTTGTGTTAACGTTGCAATGTACAGGGAAATAACGTTATGGCGTTGCGAGTGAATCTGGTCCGCGTCGCGATAATATACATGTATTCCATTTCGGCGTCTGAGCGGCGAAAAAGAAAATGCGCATTTGGAGGGCGTTACCGGGGCCAATCAGGGCAAAATGCGGAAGCGATCTTGCACTCTTCGGCTGGGATTAATATAGACGCGGCCGGGAATGTGTTAAGGAAAGAACTGTTGTGGTTCTTGTATAGTATAGTTTGGAAATAGCAAGTATAGCATAAGGATATAGAGTAAAAACTATGTTGTATAGTAGTGCATATAGGCATGGCCGCCTAGTTATAGTTGAAAGTGGGGGTGCAAGATTATTAAGTGACAGGCAAGGGGTGGTTTGGAGGGGGTCCGGCACGACCCGGCAGATTTTTTATTTATTTAATGAACACCTGTACGTGCAATTTCCTGCAATACAGAGCCTTCAATCTTGACCAATAAAGCTGCTCTTTTCACTATGAAGCTCAGTCTATATTGCAGTATGATAGCCAATTACTATTATAATAATAATATTAATATATTAATATATATATATATTAGTGCTGTCAATAGATAAAAAATATGTACTAATTAATATCACAATTTTCTGTAATTAATCTAGATTAATCTAGATAAAAAATAGCATTTTTCTAATTAAGACCGAAGCTTGTAACAGATATTTACTTGAGTAAAATCATGGAATTAATGCAAAATCAACACAAAGAAAGTATATTTAGATTCAGACTATTTTAATAGCTTTCTTTGAATACAGTTTCTCTCCTGTGAAATACAAATGTTCAACAAAACCATCAACATTGACTCAGCTAGACCTCTTTCTTATATCCGCGGTGCTAAGATTAAAGATGTTTCACTCCATAGATTAATCTAGACTAATTTATTTTAATGCTTTAAATAATTCAAATTAATCTCCAAAGTTAAAGCATTAATTTTGACAGCCCATTATATATATATACTGTATATAGATTTTTCCGCTCTTTTATTTTTATTAAATCAGTCTCCTTTCAAATAGGCCAAGTTTTTGTCATTAATGATAATTGCAATACTGAGACAATAAGAAACAACTGAGAAAAAAGATAATTATACCATTATTAAGAGAATTGAAGGCTGGCATCTGTAAATGCAGATATAAGTACTTTATTCTTATTTTATTATCATTATCATTATTTTCTTTCCAATGAAATGGAAATCAGAAAATAAGTGGTATTTGATGGAAAATATGAAAGTCAATGCTTGAACGAAAATGGACTTCGGAAATCAGTTTTTTATTTACTGTTCTTTAAAAGTCTTGTAGAATGTAATGTTTTATGTTTTGTGTGGACCCCAGGAAGACTAGTTCTGTATCATTAGGGGCTCTGCTTGGCATCACTCTGCACTCTCTCGCGTACGTGCACGCGCACTGAATAAATTCCACAAATGTACCTTTAATACCAGTATTAGTCTGACCACACCCCTCATCAGCTTACCTTCATAAGCAGGTGTGTGGTCACCTGCTCTCTTCCTTCTCGCTTTCACCACAAGGAAGTGCCTGGTAGTACCCCACTTGACGTGTTGTTAGTTGAAAAGAGTTGTGACGAGTTTACATTGTGCTTAATTTTTTCTTCTCTCACATCTGTTGTAAAGAAAAAGTTTGGGTCATAATGTATTCCGCGGAGAGTAGACCCGCTAGACCTACTCTTCACCAGCAATAAAAGTTCTTCTGGTTCTTCTGGTTCTTCTGGTTCCGGGGAATCGCCCGTTGGTGAACGGGGGGTTGTCTTGGAGCCAGAGGATTTGCGACGCAAACTTTTCGCGTCTGCCCGTTCACGTCGCAAGATGGTAGCATGCAGATGTGAACGGCCTGGGTTTGGGGAACTGCTGGAGACCAGCGAGGATGCGTCCGGCTCTGGATTTCTGATGGAAACTGAGGACTTCATGGAAGAGGCGGACGGATTCTTGTATGATGGTCCCGTGGATGAGAGTATCCCTCCTCAGGAGACCCCGGAGGGGGGGGAAATGGCTCCATAGGGCTCCCTGTTCGAGGATGTCAAGGAACCACCTTGGCCTCATCAGCAGGATGCCCTACTGTCGGCCACATCAGACTGTGGCTCCTTAACCAGTCGCAGCCTGCTGCATGTGAGGGATGCGGGGTCGGTGGAGGAAGGTCCGCAGGGGGAACTGCAGGCTTTGTTTCCCGAGCTCATGGCGGTAGCCGCCGCAAACGGCGTGCCGCTGCCACTGCCATTGCCTGCACCTGTCCCTGATGATCTCATAGGTCATCCCTGGCAGCGTCCCCCAGTGAGAGGGGTGGACGCTGTCTACCCATTTTTCCCCTCGATGGGGGCCTATGTTCGTCGGGGTCAGGCGGTGTCCAACATCATGGGACTAACTCCCGCCTACGTACCAGTTACGCGGGTGTCGGGGTTAGTCAAAGGTATGGGGGAGGGCGTGCCTCGGCTTGACAGTCCGATGACCGCTCTCCTCTGTCCGGATATGGTGTGGGAACCCCTATGCAAGCCGGTCCTCCAGGGGAAATCGGCTAGGCGATTGGCTTATTGGGGTGACCAGTCATTCATCGCTGGTACACAATCGCTGGCTGCGGCGTCTAACATCGCCCACCTGGCTAGATTTGTATCGGGGATCATGACGGGCAGCACGGATCTAAACGAGGTAAAATGCGATCAGATCACCCAGGCTGCGGGAGCTGTCCTGCACCTTTCCCAGGTGCTGGCCATAGCCATGGGGAAAGTGCGCGCCCTGGCCACCCTGGGCCAGCGTCATCTTTGGCTGGAGCAGGCCCGTGTGCCAGAGAAGAAGAGAGCTCCTCTTCTGACGGCCGCCCTCTCCGACGCTGGTCTGTTCGGGAAGGCCCTGCGGTTGATGACCTCAACATGCAGAGAGATGGCAGAGGAGAGATCCATCCTCCAACCCCATTTTCCGCCTCCCGTCTTTGCCGGTGGAGTCAGAAGGCTTCCGCGACGTCGAGCTGTCTCCGTCGCCGCTACCACTGCCTCCGCCGCCGCTGCTGGCCCTTCCAAGAGGGCCAGGGGAAGAGACGGCGCTTCTGCCACCGCCGGCCCATCCACGACCGGAGGAGACGGTAGGGAACGTCGTGTCCAGCAGACAGTAACCTACCGTCCCTCCGGGGCTCCTCGGGGTGGCAAGACTCGAGCGGCGCGAGGTGGCAGACGCCGCTGAGTGACTTTTCCCCTCTGTATCCCCTCTCTTTTACACCCTCCCCGGCCCCTCTATGTTTTTGTGCCTTAGAACACATTATAAATAAAAAAGTTCCCCGATATAAGGGGGACTGTGTTTTGGCTGAACAAACTGTGTGTTTCTTCAACAATTCATATGGTGTGGTTGTGTATATATGAATCTGCACTTTTACGTTGTGAGATGAGTCGTGTTGTGTTACGAGGTTAAGCAAGGTCTGCAACATACACTCAGTAATAGGTTTTATTAGCTTGATGCTCCACATGCAGGTAGAAACTGGTGTTATTCCATTGCTTGAACTAAGTATATGTGTCTCACAATGCTGTGTTGTTTAGTTGCAGTAATACTCGTACACGCACATTCCACGGCCTAGCCGTTACTCTCGGTCAGCGTTTTTTGCTATGTACGACATAGTCAACGGGTGTAGGATTCACACACATGCGACTTGTGTTTTGTTGTAAATCCTGTTCACATTTTGTGGGTAGCGGGCATTGTATTAGCTTATGCTATGCATTGCATTCTACCGGAGGTTTTCAAAATGGCTACGGTTGTTTTTTCTGTGTGTAGGGAACGAAGTGTGTTTTCGTGAGGGGGTGTCGAATAAACCCCTCCTTTCCCACTTGATTGGTTTAGGGGATTTTTGATCTCTTCTGCTGAGCCAGTCAGGGCCGAGCCGGTGGGACGTCTTGGCAGGGGGCGGGGGGGGGGGGCGGAGGGTTATTCTGCCAACTCCTATTACAAGACAGGAGCCGGCAGGATTCCCCGCCCGTTGTAGCGGTGTTGCTATGGTGACGCCTTCCATGAGTTACGGTGTCTTAAAGGTGTCGAGTTAGGGCGTAGGGCTCACAGTTCTGCTGCGCCCAATTTATGTGTAAACTTGAGTCGGTTGGTCACGTGACTCACAGTTGGCATATCTTTTTCATGACTATAAACTCATGTGGGAAGGTGTTTCTGGGAGGGTCTGGTCTTACACTCTGATTAAAAAGAGTGACTGGATTAAAATCATGTGAAAACAGGTTTTTTACTCCCAGCTGTGCAGTTGGTTCATACGGGTGATGCTTTTTCTTCATTATTATAAAGAGTTGGATGTGTCTATATGGATTGGAAATGAGGGTCCCTGATGGAAACAAGACTAACGTCTTTCTCAGGTCTGCCTCCCCTTAACCAATTGTGTGTATTGCGCCGTACTGGGTTGTACCCTTTCTGCAATCTGTTGGGTAAAGTTTTCATTCATTCATTCATGGAGTTGATTGCATCTCGCCCCTCTTGTTGTTCCCCTGGGCGTCTTGGGGATTCAATAAGATGGTCTAAACAGCCTATTGTTGATGTGGGTATGTCAAAACGCACACATAGTGCTAGCTCAGGATGTTCTGTTGGACATTGGCTGACTGGCGCGCCTTGATTGCTTGGGGTTAAAACAGTGTTTTTATGAAGCAATTGGGATGGGGGTTTTTTCCTCTTCCGACACCCTGTGTGGTTGTCGATGGGTTCCCGTTCATATCAGGGGATGATAACGGAATGGATCTGAACATATGGGGAAGGGTCTCACGCCCTGGGGGTGGGCCGCCGGGCGCGGTTCGTAACAAAATGTCTGGGTGGCGCCTTCTTTTTATGTTTTAGGATCAACACGCATATCTGCCCCTTCTCCTGGGGTTGGCAGGTCGGCATGGTTAGGGCACGTGACTGGTCCTGGTCGCGCTGGTCCAGATCAGTTACACCCGTTGTCCGCCGGGGATGCAGATCTGCTGTTCTAGTACCCTGAGGGACTTGGGCTTTTTTCAGGGGGAAAAAATGCTAGGTCGGTCTGGGTGTCACAGGGTTGAGCGTTATGGAACCCTTGTTGGGTACATTGTATTCTACACTGTCGTAATGGCTTACGGCCGTGCCAACCTGTACGCGCCCGATCTCGTCGGATCTCGGCCGCCATGCAGGTTGGTCTTGGTTGGTACTTGGTTGGGTGACCTCCTGGGAATACCGAGTGCGGGGTGCTGGGGCTGGTCTTCCATTTTTTACGCTCTTCTCTTACGCATGGCGAAGAGGGGCCTGTTGGGGTGGTTTTGGCCTCCTCTGGGGACCCTGTGCTCCCCGTATCACCGGGCCCGGTCCGGGGTAATGTTTCGTTGACCCGTAGGCCCGGGATAACCCTGTTGGAAACTGGAACACGGGCTGCGGCAGTGCCGGAGGTGTGTTTTGGGTTTTTTTTTTCCTGAGGGGTTATGGGACCAACCATTGCATAGGATAACGCCTGGGTGGTTGGTTCTCTGGTGTGTTGCTGCAGTGTCAACTCCCGGGTTCACCGGTTGAGGGTGCCCCTGCACGTTCATGACATCTGCCAATCGTGTCAGCCTTCTCTGTGGAGGCTTGGTTATGCGACAACGCCAGCATACGCCCCTTCCGCCGGCGCGGCTGTGTTCAGTTGTCCTTTCTGGCGCCTGTCTCGTCCGCAGTCTCCAGGCTAGGGTTAACAGCCTGTTGCCTGGTCTTTTTTCCCGGTGCACTGCCTGCTTCCGTTGGTTAACTCTTGTGTGTTTACGGCCATGCTGTCTGCCTGTTGCAGGGCCAGTGTGCCAGACGGTGTACTATTGGGGAGGACAGGGCCCGCTCGGCTGAGGGGCCTTTGTCCGAATACGCTGGCGATGTGGGGGGCGGGGTCACTAAGTGCCCGCCTGGTGGGGTCTTGATGCTGGCATCATGGACTTCTCCGGGCCCCCATTCCAGGGAGTCCAGTCCTTTTGGTGGGTCTGGGTCTTCCTTCGCACTCCGCTGCTACGGCCTTGCCACAGGGTTGGGTTTGCCCTTGATCCCGTGATTCTGGGGGCAGTAACGAGGTTGTTTCCCTCCGTTCGTTCCCGGGTGGCATGCGGGTTGTGCGTGTGTGTAGTCGTGGGGTCAAGCCATGGTCTGCTCACCTTGTGCGTTGAGTTGCTTGAGTGCCTCTTCGCACGGTCGGGTCCGTCGCCCTCCCGGTAAACCTCTAATAGGGGGGGTGCCCTCCATTAGGGGGGGTCGGGGGGGCTCGGCCCTCCCTGTTCTGTTGGTTGTATTTTTTTAACTAGCTAGCCATCGCTCCCGGCAGCTGACGCCGGTCCCCGACTGGTGCTAACTAGCTAGCCATCGCTCCCGGCAGCTAACGCCGGTCCCCGACTGGTGCTAACTAGCTAGCCATCGCTCCAGGTCCCCGGCTGGTGCTAACTGGCTAGCCATCGCTCCCGGCAGCTAATGCCGGTCCTCGGCTGGTGCTAACTAGCTAGCCATCGCTCCCGGGAGCCTGCGCCGGTCTGTCTGTCGAAGACCGAGGGAACCGCATCAGGCTTCAGCTGATTAGTGGTCTTCTGGACAAACCTTCCACCCCAACAACATAATCCGAGGCAATGAAGTGTTCGCTGGAGATCTTCATTCCCTGTCCAACAGGCTGATCGCGCCGCCTGAGTGCAGCCAGCCTGAGTGCAGCTAACAGTAGCTACTGTCTGTAACTGTGATGCATTTTCTGTTGCAGTCCAATGTTCACCAAAACACACACCCACACACTTATAATTTGTTCCTCAACGTTATATAGACAGGTCATGTTTTGTAAACTAACGTTATGTTTAGAATGGAATGAATACATGGGTCGGGAAAGATAGTTAGCTCAAAGCTAATCCGGCCTGTTTAACCATTAGCTTCTGTTAGCTAATGAAGGCTAATGCTGGCTGAGCAAGGAAACTAACAGTAAACGTTTTTACATGAAATACAGCCCAAAAACCCTGCTGACAAACGTTTTCTTATTAAATACATTCTATACTATAATAATACAAACGTTTCATTGCCTCTCTGTGACGACAAAGTTGCTTAAATAAGGGGAGAAAAGTAGCTAAAACCAATGTATTTGGATGGGACAGGAAGTACCATTGGCAACCGGAAGTCAGCCGGAAGTGCCTACTTTCAGGTTGTGCAAGTGGAGAATAGCCTGCGACGTATATTATACTTAATCCATTGGCATTTCGTCCCTATACACGCTACAATTAAAAATTCAAATGCATATGATTAGTATTATGTTCCATCATGAATGCATGAAGGGGGGGGGGGGGGGTCGTTTCTGATTAATTGATTGTCAATGACGGCATTCGTTAGTACAACAACATATGCAGATCAGGGCGATGGCTATGAAAACAAGGCACAATCAAGCTGAAATTGACGTTAAATTGCTATTACCTGTGGCCGGTGGGATTCCAAAAAGAATATTCCAATTATTTGATTGCCATCTGGTAGATCCTATGTCCATTTGGCCCATGACATAACCCCCCACAGCATAATGAATCGTGGGTCCCGAAAACGATTCAATGCGATCGGGTGAAGCCCATGAATGGAAATAACGAATAAAAGAAATAACGATCAAATAACATATATATACGTGGTTGGCGTTCAACGATTGGCGGCCAATAACGTATATAATCGTTGTTGGCAGAGAAAGAGTTAAGGAATTCTACAGCTTAACCTCTTTAGCCCGAGCGGTCCATCTGCAAACCGCAAATGACATCACGTCTTAAATCCATCTCTCCAGACCAGGGAGGGGCAACTGGCCCTCACCGACGCTCCATGCAGTCCCAGGCAGTCGACTAAGAGGTTGGCAGTCGACTATGGCTCCTTTCGATCGTTTAGTCAACTATTCGACTAATAGGGGTCAGCCCTAGTGTGGACATATTCAACGCTGTTGAAAGTGCCGTGCAGCAATATGGGGGGTTTGATAAACTGTCCGCTGTTGTTACTGATGGAGCACCCGCAATGAAAGGAAAACACACAGGATTCGCCGGGCTTCTAAGGCAGAGTGGCGTTGAGTGTCCAATGCTGCACTGCATTATACATCAGGTAAGTTCGCTAACATAATTTCCATCTATTGTGGGTCACTAATAATCAGGGGTGCAACGTTATTTCATCTGATGCAGATCGCATGCACAAACATTGAAGTTGACATTTCTTCTATTGTGCGCCAACAGGAGAGACCACAAGTGTCTTATTAAAGACAGAACCATTATTGACCCACTGTGGGGGAGGGTGAATGTCATGCCAGTTTGATAAAGGGTCAATGGGAGGCATGTAGAATTGCACAAAAAGGAATTCATTATTCTGATGAGTATTGCACTTGGCTACTTGTTTACTTTTGTAGTGTTCAGATAACACTGAAATGCATGTTATGGATATGAAGCACACAGGAATGTTTTGTTTAGTAGCAGGATACAAGTTTATACATTTAACAAAATCATTATTGCACTTTTGATTTACTGTTGTAGTGAAATGCAGCAGGAATGCTGTTTTTGTGTTTGTTGAGCAGTGGGCTTTAAGTTCATACATTTCTTTTAATAGAAGCCTTAATTATAATTTGTTATTTTTGTATATATTTGGGTTACACAGCAATACTTAAAAATTCAGCTGTATTTATAAATTCATAAAGTTGAAATTAAGCATTACTAAATGCGTTTGAAATGGAATAAAAACAAAGTTACAACAAATTATAATAGTTTATATGCCTTATTTATCACATCTGTGACTTTTATGGGCTATTTGAGTGATGGGGTATGGCGGGACTGCCGATAAACAATGCGGCCCCCCAGATTGAGTGTGGAAATTTAGTGGCTCTCACCATATACAAAGTTGCCCACCCCTGCTCCAGACTGTATGACATTAAAGAAATTATAATAATAATTAAAAGAGTAGTGGGGTGAATGAATGAATGAATGAAAACTTTATTTAACAGATTGCAGAATGGGTACAATACAGTACGGCTCAATACATACAATTGTTAAGGGGATGCAGACCTGAGAAAGACGTTTGTCTTGTTTCCATCAGGGTCCCCCATTTTCAATTCATATAGACATATATGACATACATGACATACAGATAGTCAGTACTGCTACATCTATACATTTATGACATACCAGATTTGCAAATACAGTACTGTTTGTGATACAGAAGGAGTCAAGAAAAGGGAGTATATACATTTGACGTAGAAACTGTACATTGGAGGTTGGGTGGGGGGGGTTGGGTACATTGGGATATTGACAACCATACTGGGTAATTTACATTGGAGGTGGTTGGGGGGGGGGGGGGCGGGGGGCACACTGTATAAACAAGTAACACTGTACATTGAGGGGGGGGGGGGAGGAGACACTGTACAAACAAACACAATTGTACATTGAACTATTGACAAAACCATACTAGGTAAATGACTGTACATTGGAGGGGGTTGGAATGATTGGGTTAGGATATTTACAGGGGCCAGTGTTGAATTGCAGTCTCCCGTAGGTGTCCCTTGAGAGAGGTTTTGAAAGTGGGTAGTGATCCACATTCCTTTACAGCTTTGGGTAGGGCGTTCCACATTGATGTGGCATAATTGCGAAACGTGTTTAGTCCCTTATTTGAGCCGAATCTGGGTTTGACATGATTTGTGGAGCTCCCTCTGGTGTTGTGATCGTGGTATTCACTGACCTTTGGGAAGTATTTTGACATGTACATGGGTACCTTGGTCGTGTAGTGTATCTTGTAGACCAGGCCCATTGCAAGTTGTTGTACTCTGTCGTCTACTCTAAGCCATCCTAGGTTGTCGAAGTGGGCAGGGGTGAGGTGGGTTCTAGGAGTAAGGTCAAGCAGTAGTCTGACCAGTTTGTTTTGAGATGTTTGTAATTTTGTTTTTAGCGCCTTTGAGGTGCTTTGGTACCATGAGGTGCAAGCATAGTCGTAGTACCCCTGAATGAGTGCTCCTGCCAGAGTCTTCAGGGTGTTCTTGTTTACCAGAGAGGAGATCCGGTACAAGAATCGAGTTCGTTGGTTGACTTTTTTTATTACATTGGATGCCATTTTGTCACAGGAGAGATTAGCCTCTAGGATGGACCCCAGGTAGGTAATTTCATCTTTCCTTGTGACAATATTGTCACCCACTGTAACTGAGAAGCCGTCGGTCTTGCTGAGTTTGTTATTTGAACCGAAGAGAATGGACTCTGTTTTGCCCATGTGTAATGATAGTTTGTTATCAGCGAGCCATATGCAGATTCTGCCTAGTTCCGAGCTGAGGGTTTTTTCAACCTGTAACTTGTTCTTGTCAGAGACCAGCAGGGCTGAGTCGTCCGCAAACAGGAACAAGTTGCAGTCACAAGCTGACGACATGTCATTTGCATAAATTAGGAACAGTAGCGGTCCTAGTATGCTTCCTTGTGGAACACCACAGCTCACTGTGAGGGGGGGGGATAGGGTACCGTTTACCTCCACCATCTGTTCCCTCCCCTCAAGGTAGGATTGCATCCAGCTCACTGATAGACTAATAAAGGTGTTGGTTGTAAAAGTTAGGGAGCGATCATGGTACATGTCTACTCCATGATGCCGGCTCCTCCCCCCCGACTTGATCCACTTCTTAACTCATTCTGCGCCATTCACGAATATATACGTGTTTGCTCGCCAACCGTTGAACGCCAATCACGTATATATACGGTATTTGGTCAGTTTTCCTTATTATTATTTTTTTTAAACTTAATTTTTTGTTTTAATTTTTTATTTACAAACATACAGGTACAAAATACAAAATACACATACAAAATGTACAATACTATTAAACATGCAGAAACAATAAAGAAAAAATTATAATATCAAAAAGAAAACTGAAATAAAAGACAGTGTGTGACATGGGTTCATTGGTAATTTCTATCTTTACATTTTTTATTTACATTTCAATTTATTTTCTTTTTTCCTTTTCATCCTTCTGTGATGTTGTTCCTCTTCTTTCTATATTCCTCCCACTTTTCCCATTTTGACTCAAATTTCTCCTCTTGCAGCCTCAGCATATGCGTGATTCTCTCCATTTCCTGTATCCCCTCTATTATCTCTGTCCATTGTTCCTTCGTCGGTGCTTCTACCCTGTACCACAGCTTAGTCAGTGCTTTCTTGGCTGCTACTAATAGTATCTTAATAAAATATTTGTCTTCTCCCTGAATGTCTTTCTGTGGCAAGTTCCCTAGGTATAGTACTAGACCTGTCTGGGGTATTTCATATCCTACTATTTCATTTATTATCTCTCCTATCTCTTCCCAATAGTTTCTTATTTTCGGACATCCCCAGAATATGTGTGTGTGGTTCGCTACTTCTTGTCTACATTTTCTCCAACATGGTTTCTGTGCTGGTGTGTAATTGCCCTGTATTTCTGGTGTTATAAAGAATCGAATTATGTTTTTCCACCCCAAACTCCCTCCATATCCTTGATCCTGTGGTTGATTGTTGTATCTTACATGTGTTATACCATTCCTCCTCTGTTATCTCTATTTCTAACTCTTTCTCCCACTTTTCTTTTACATACAAGGTTGTAATTCCCTTACTGTCCATTATTGCCTGATATAGTGCTGATATAACCCTCCCCTTCCTTCCTTCCTTCCTTCCTATGATTTTACCATTATCCTAATTACCCCATTCTGTTCTTTGTCTCTGTCTTGTTTTATTTCTTTGTTATAGTAATCTCTAATCTGTAAATATCTAAAGTGGTCTCTATTCTCTAGTCCGAATCTTTCATAAAATGTTTGTAGAGTCTGCATCTCCCCTCCTTCTATCATTGTACATATTGCTGTTATCCCCCCCGTTCCCATCTTTTGAACCCATGGTCGTCTATCCCTGGTTAGAATTTGTTGTCGTGTGTTATCCATCTCAGTATCTTGGATTATTTTTCTAGCTTTGGGTCCAGTAGTTGTTCTTGTCTTCTGAACAGCTCCCTATTTCCTATTAGTGCCTGCACTTTGAATCCCTCTCTTTTGGTTTCTATATCTTTCCATTTGGCTTCATATTTCACATTGCACCAGCATGCTACTGTCCTAAGCTGTGCTGCATAGTAATAGCCTTCTAAACTGGGTACTGCCATTCCTCCTTTCTCCTTTGGTAGTTGTAGAGTCACATATCTGATCCTTGGTCTCCCCCCCGCCGCCAAATGAATCTTGATATCTGTCTATCCCATTCCCTGAATTGTTTTTGTGGTATTAATATAGGTAATGTAAAGGCCGAATGAGTGTTTTTTGTTATGGATTATTATTATTATTATTACTATTATTATTATCATTATTATTATTATTATTACCAATAGAAGGTTACGATTTATGGGAATGTTATGATTTATCTGTATAGCAATTGAATGTTCTCAGTTGTATTGTGGTGGTTCACGTGACAGGTGAATCGCCACGGCACAGCTGATGGCATAAATGGGTGATAGGAATCAGCTGTGGGTTGGTAGCCGACGGGGAAAGCATATAATTTTCTGACCGCTTCAGGACGCTTCGGGAACGCTTTAGATTAGTCTTATTTTAGGAAACACTTTGAACTTGAACAATTAGAACCACGGTTATAGGACGCTTAGGATCGCTTTGATCACCTCTCCCATGTAACCTACCTTTTCTAATTAAATCGGATATCACGTTCGGTATCTGATAACGGAACTCAAGGTGTGGAGACTATTTTTTTTTTTTTTTAATTTTTTTTATTATTGCAAAACAAAACTTATTAAAAGTCAGTACTCAACACACAATGTATAATGAAACTTTCAGTAAAGGTGGTTAAAATATATGCAAGTACAGAAACAGGATAAAACAAAAATAGTCAATAATAACATTTTAACCGTATACAGTGTATATCCAGCGAAGTTACAATTATATAAATGTTAGTATATAATATACCCCTAATACCTATTTTCTAAAACCCTACACACATATGCTCCAGCTCAAACCCCCCCCTCCCGGACCCCCTCTTGGATAGTGCCTCCATTATCCCTCACTCCTAACCAAACATCACCATTATAGGCTAGCTTTTATTCTCTCCACCACTTCTAACCACATTGACATTTTGGATTCATTGAGCCCCAGAATTCTTGCTGTAGATATTTCTTGATATATCACATCGAGATATGTAAGAAACCACACTTTCCGGCAAATTTTTTCCGGTTGAAACCAACGTGATGCGATCAGTTTTTTAGCTACTGTGATACCCGATAAAACCAATCTTTTTAGTTGTGGATTCACTGCAAACTCAAAAACATCATTCAATAGCAATACCGCGGGGTGTACAGGTATATTCCAAAATACGAGTATTGATAATTGTTGGGACACATCTTTCCAGAATGCCTTAACTGGTGGGCAGTCCCAATACATGTGCATAAATGTTCCTTCGTCTCCATTTGTACATTGGGAGCATTTGGAGTCTTGTATAAGCCCCATTTTGCACAGCCTTATAGGAGTCAAGTATGTCCTGTGAATATAGTTCAGATTGATTTGTTGATGATCCGGGTTCCTTGATGTAAGTCGGACATTTGCCCAGGCTCCTTGCCAATCAAAGTCATTTTCCAGGTCTGGTATATCCCTCCTCCAGACATTGTCTAGTTGAAGGGTTTCATACGAGGACGTTAGTAATTGATAATAAAAACCTGATACAAAACCTCCCAATGTATCTCTTTCATAGAAAAATGTGTGGTATCTGTGGTGTTCAATTGGTATGTGTAATGGAACACCGTGAGATCTCATACAAAGTCGTAACTGTATGTAAAAAAGCCATGTGGACTCGGTGAGGTTAAACTTTATGCATATTTCGACATAACTACAGAGGCCCTTGTTATTAAAAATATCCCCTAATGAGTGTATGCCTCTTTCTTCCCATACAGGGAATCTTATAGGTCGTTTTCCCATTAAGAGAGCATTGTTATTGAATATGGGAGTGTGATTATGCCATACTTGAGGGTTAGGAAATTTCCTTTGTGTTTCCCGCCATGTCCTGATTGCATGGGTTATTATTGGGCCAAATTCTCGCTCACAATGCTTGATTGAAAGTTTAGTGTATGCTATGTCTTTCAATCTCTGTGGGGCTACTATGTTTTCTTCTAATTTTCTCCAAGATACCAAAGCCTCGGGGTCAAACCATATCTTCTTCAATGGTCTTAATGTGAAGGCATTAAAATATTGTAAAAAATCTGGGACTGCCATGCCACCGTCTGCTTTATTTCTCTGTGCGGTGGATCTTTTTATGCGAGGTGGTTTGTTATTCCAAATAAATTTGTATGTGGAGGTTTGTAATCTTTTCCAGTAGCCCTCTGGAGGAGGTAACGGAAGCATTGAGCTGAAGAAATTGATTCTTGGTAATACATCCATCTTAACTATTGATACCCTTGCCTGTACTGAGTTTTTAAGTTTTGCCCACCTGTCCAGGTCGTTCTTGATTTTGTTCTGTATTTTTGTGTAATTGTGCTTCACCGTTTGTCTTATGGTGGGAAATATTTCCACACCCAAGCATCTGAAATGTTTGACCATGGGTATCGCACCTGGGAGGGTTGTCTCTTTTTTTGCACTGGTGTTAAGAGGAAGAAAAGCCGACTTAGGCCAATTTATTTTAAATCCCGATAAATCACCAAAGTTCTCTATCAACTTGAGTATAAGCGGCAATGTGTTGTTGGGGTTTTGCATGAACAATATTACGTCGTCCGCATATAAACTAATTTTATGATGTGTGCCCTTGATTACTATTGGTTCTATGTGTTGGGATTGTCTTATAAATTGTGCTAAAGGTTCTAATGATAGATCGAATAGTCCGGGACTAAGAGGGCAACCTTGTCTGGCTGAGCGTGATACCGGAAAGATATCGGAGATGAATGTGCCTGTTGTAATCCTGGCCGATGGGTCCTTGTATAGTACTTTAATCATATCAATGAAACCTTTTCCTAACCCCATCCTTTCCAATACTGCCCATAGAAACGGCCATTCCAACCTGTCAAATGCTTTCATAGCATCCAGGGATAGTATCGCCTTAGGTGTGATGTCCTCTTTGTCTGTATCTAGTACGTGCAGTATTCGCCTTATGTTATCATTGATCAGGCGACCTTTTATGAAGCCTGTTTGGTCCGGATGAACTAAAGACGTCATATGCTTTTGCAATCTGATGGCTAATATCTTAGAGTACAGTTTGACATCGGTTCCGAGGAGGCTTAAAGGACGGTAACTACCGCATTCAGTGGGGTCTTTGTCTTTTTTGTGAAGAACTGAAATGAGTGCGGTATTTTGGTGTTCAATGAAGCTTCCCTCTTTGACTGAGTATAAGATCATATTTAGTAATAAGGGTCCAAATATGTCCCAGCAAGAAATGTACATTTCTGATTAAGATATGTGTCTAATTTGTCTTGATCAAAGGTCGTTTCTGAGTTATATAAATCGGAGTAGAATTCTTTGAATGTATCGTTTATTATTTTGGGTTCTGTTACTAGAGCTTGTTGTTTCCTAATGGCAGTTATATCTGCAAATTTTGCATTAATTCTTAGTCGCATGGCTAATAGGTGACTAGGTTTAGAACCTTGGAAGTACTGCTGTTGTCTAGTGCTGCGTATTTGCAATTCCGATTTTTGTCTGTACATTGCTTTGATCTCTGTCTTTAGAATGTTAACTTGGTTATCTAGTCTAGTAGAGTTGTTGTATTTTAAAGAATTAAAAAGCGTTGAGTAAAGCGTTTCCATTTCAGACAGTTTTGTGTTTTGATTTTTGCGCAATATGGAGGTAAATCTATCCGAGAAATCCTTGATCATATTCTTTACCGACATCCATAATATTCTGGGATCTTGCACCGAGTTAGCATTATCTTGTAGGAATACTGTGAGAGCTTCTTTAATTTGTGTAATGAATTCCTTGTTGTTAAGCAGCATCGAATTAAAACGCCATCTTGGGGCCCGGGTAGATAGTGTACCAAATGTTGCTTTCAGGATTAAGTAGCAGTGATCTGATAGCGCATTGGGTGTCATTTCCACTTCATATTTATCAAATATTCTCGGGGATGCAAAGACGTAATCAATTCTGGATAGTGTGTTGTGTCTCGCCGAACGACAGGAGTACTTGCGAGTCATGGGGTTAAGTGAACGCCATAAATCAGTTACTCCTGTTGATTTCGACCAATCTTTTAATGCTTTAGATGAATTATTTTGTTCGCTGGAGAAGGAAAGGTAAGTTTTGTCCATCCTTGGGTTCCAAATGGCATTAAAATCCGCACCTATTATATATGAGTACTCGGGATGGTTTAACATTTCTCCTGTTAGTGAAGTGAAGAAATCCACTTCGTACAAATTCGGGGCATATACCGCTGCCAATGCAATTTTCCTGTTATTGTGTATAATCCTCGCTATAGTTATGCGCCCCTCAGCATCCGACCATACCCCTTTCAATTCGATATTTAATTTGCGTCTGACGACTATGGCTACCCCTCTAGTTCTCGTAGCAAAAGAAGAGTGACTAATATTATGGTATATGTTATCCGCTAACGTATTTATGTCTCCCTCTAAAATGTGCGTTTCGCTTAATAGAGCCACGTCCACATGTTCTTTTTTCATCCGTGTAAGCACGCTTTTGCGCTTGTGTTGTTTGTTTATCCCACCGGTGTTCCATACCATTATATTCAAACTAGCCATAGTCTATGCATGTTTTCGTGTAGTTTTTGGTAATGTTTCTGGAGTATGAAGCTACAATAGATGCACATCCAATTAATGAGGTCCCGTTGAGAGCTGAGCTTAAAAACATATATATATACAAATAAAAATCCCCTATTTTCCCCTCACCCAGAAAGTCGAACATGCCTGTGTTCCAAGAACACATCCTCCGCGATTGACTTTCTCCCATGGTCCACCGGATTGCCCAAACTGAGCATTGTAATCCTAATTTTCCTATGCTCATTGCCATAGGATCTAACATTTCCATTCTATTGCAATAGAATGTCGCTTTTGGTCTTGCACCTTCCCTTACTGTAATGAAGTATTGTGATAAATAACCTAAAGATAAAAATAAAAAATAAAATAAAAAAAAGAGAATAAACCTTTATCGACATATTCCTTTGAACCCTCCACCAACGTGTGGGGGGGAAAAAAAAAGGAAAAGATTGTAGAGCAATATTGACACCTTAATGTGAAGAACATTGGAAAAGAATAATGTAAGTTAAAATATATTTAAAAAATATAGAGTAATATTGACACCTTAATGTGAAGAACATTGGAAAAGAACAATGTAAGTTAAAATATATTTAAAGAATATAGAGTAATGAGAAGAAAAAATTAAATAAAATAAAAATCAATGGAAAGATATAGATAAGGAATAAGAGATAAATAATTATCAACGTGGAGAAGCCACTAGAACCGATTTAACTGATTAGATAAGATAGAAAAGCAGCGCCTTTTAGCGCTTCAATGTGCCTTTAATGGAGTGATTACTTAAATTGTTAGAATAACCTTGCTGTGCTCATACGTTTATGTGTGGTTAATTTTAAAGTATTATTAAGGACTGATTGCACTTCATTTAATTTATTATCTGCTATGTGTATGCACACCGAATGTTATTGTTATAGTTGTATGCTTCGTTGTCATGGTGCCTTATATTCTAGAAGGTTGTAGAATATACTAGTGCCTAGACTATTTTCATTCCAGAATGATCTAAGAGACCCAGGGCATTTGAGCGATAAACCCAGAATATTCCAGATAGATCTTTTTGCATTGATATTTATTTGTCCCCTCAGAGACCAGAGACTGAAATTATAATGTATTATGAATCGTATTATACACAGTACACTTTGTTATAGACGACTTGCATATCGTTTGCTACTTTGATGAACACAACAATGTCATTCCAACACTGGTGGAATGACCTCATTGATGAACACAATAAAGTCATTCCAACACTGGTATATATTTAGAGAGAGGCTTAACTGATTCCGGCATTTTCGTCATGCTTTGGGTTATTTGCTGCATTTTGATTCAGGAAATCCTCAGCTTCAAAGGGTGTAAATGGACCTGACCTGCGGCCGTTATTGCCCAAGAATGATAACAGCGCCGGATATGCTAGCCTTGGCTTGTAGCCGGCTTTGTACAGCTTTTGCATCACATCTTTGTATGGTTGACGTCGGATGATGGCCTCTCTGCTCAAATCTTCGTAGATAAATATTGGTTTATCACCATACTTCAGCTTCCCACGTTGGTTGCGAGCATATTTGATGATGTCATCCCTTGTTGTAGTTTTCCGCAGAGTGACAATGATGACTCTCGGCCCGTTGATACTTTGCCCCTGGGAACCAATTCTGTAAACTTGTTCCACTTCTGGCACTTTGTTTGGATCGGAGTTTTCCAAAATCGTTGATAACTCTTTTGGAAAGTTGATGTCTTCGCAGTTCACTGCTTCATCAAGCCCCACAATGCGGATGTTATTCCGCCTGTGGTAACGATGGGTTTCTAGTTGCCTCTCCATCACTTCGTTTTTAAGCAATTTTATTTCCCTCCGATATTCCTCTTTAGCTCTTTCCATCTCTTCTCCCATCTCTGTCAAGCCACCTTCGTTCGCTTTGACTGCTTTTGTGTTTTCTGTCACCGAAATCTCCACTGTCGTGATTCGCACGGACTGCAAAACGACCGCTCTCATAACCTCTTCGAATTTAGTATCGATGTGTTTAGCGTGTGCGACCAAGTGTTCTTCTACGTGTGCTTTGAAAGCGACCATCTGTTCTTCTACGTGTGCTTTGAAAGCGACCATCTGTTCTTTGATCAGGATAGTCAGAGAGTTGAAGTCGGGCTGTGCAACTGAACTGCTTGTGTCAGTTGATGTTATTGGAGCAGTGAGGGATCCGATGGATGTTTTTGCTATTATCTTCTCAAAATCGCCTGCTTTTTCCTTCACGGTACTTTTTTCTGATGTTCCTGTTATGTTGTCATCTATTGTCTCCATCTCGGGGCCAGTTGTCCTTGGTCCCTGTGTATTCTCCTCTATATTCCCCGCGTCGGGGCTTGTCCCCAACGGATCTGCCACAGCGTCGCCTGTTATTTTCTTTGAGCGTGTTTCAATCGGCGCCGTTAGAATTGCTGTGTCTTGTTTCCTTCCACCCTTTCTCTTATCCTTATCCATGTTGTCTTTTTGATATAGTTAGTAGAGGGTCTTATCAATACATACGATGTGGTCTAATCTCTTTAGGTATTGTCCAAATAAGGTTTTTAAACGAAATTAACGATAACGGGAGCGGAGCTGTAACCAATTGCGTGCGCTACATATTGCAGCTAAACCGGAAGTCTCTTTGGATGAAGCGCGTATGGAATCACTCCCCGACTGCCACAGGAAGCGGACACAGGCATGTTGCCGCTACATTAAGTCAGAAAATTGCTTTTATTGAAGCCAGACGAGCTTCAATAAAGTGAAAGAGGGCTCGCGCAGATTATTGAAAGGGACCCAAGGCAGAGGCGCGCGTCAATAAAGTGACAACTGACGAGAGAGGACTGCAAGAGGACCGACGGCATCACAGCCCGAGAACCACGCTGTTAACAGCAGGAAGGAATCGATCAACCACAGCCACACAGTGAATGATCACAACCGAGGACATCGCTGTGATCAGCAGGAATTGATTGATCAACGCCAATCACAGCGAATGGAGCCCCTCCCTCCCGAGGACAGCAGATGGAACGTGCGTAAGTAGAATTTATGAATGGAATAGAGACTACTACGTACGCGGCGCGCGCACACAGCGCTGTGGAATATAAGATAATTATAAAGCTGTCTTAAGAATTGGTGGATAAATATAGACAAGATGTCAGATATTGAAACGGATAACATGGATTTGACACAAGCGGAAATTGAGCTGAAACAATTAATGGCATCACGTAAAGCCAGGCTTGCAGCATGCACCCGCAAGAAAAATGAGATTATTCTGATGATGAAATCAAATGATGAACAAGGAGTAAGAACGGACATGGCATTGTTCAATAAGACACTCAGTGCTTTTAAGATCGCAATTGAGTCTGTACAGCCGTATTTACAGGATGACGATGATGATGAAACACAACGGTATAAACCAAGAATAGATGAATTCAATGCATTTATTAATGTGATGGAAAAATGGTTGATGGAAGGGAATAAGGAAAGGCAAACTCCAGCCCAAAGTCCAACTGAGTCTGTGATCCAAGAGTCTCCAGTAGAGACTCAAGATAAGCTGGAAAGGGACCTTCAGGCTACAATAGGCCCAGAGGATAGCATTTACAGGGCCCCATCAAAATCATCCAAATCATCCAAATCATCCAAATCATCAAAATCATCAGTTGGAAGCCAATCATCCAGGTTATCTGCCGCCCGTCGAAGGGCCGAAAACGAGAGGGCCACCATTCAGGCAAAAGCCGCTGCACTTTCAGCCAGACAATCTCTAAGCCTAAAGGAAGCTGAATTAGAGGCTGAATTAAATCTAAACAAGGCTAAAAGACAAGCTGAATTAAAGACTGAATTAAGTCTGCAGGAGGCTAAAGCCAGGGCTAAATTAAAGGCTGAGAAGGATAAAATTGACTTTGACACAGACATGGCTGTATCAACGGCCAAACTCAAGATACTGGATGATTATGAGACATCATCACAAACCAACTCATCCAGAACCATGAGGTATCCATCTCAAATTAACCAGCCATCCTCTCAAGAGGACGGATATGTGTACAAGATGCAACCTAGGGATGGTATGAATGATTATGTTGACCAAGCACATGCTCCTGACACCTCAGAAGGACTACCGATATTGCAATCACCGGTAGAATATGCATCCATAAATGCTGTTCCAAAAACCCCTGTGCAAAGACAGCTCTTGGACCAGTATGCATGGGCGCACACACCACAACAACAACCACAGCAACAACAACAACAACAACAACAACAACATCAGCAACAACAACAACAGCAGCAACAGCAGCAGCAACAACAGCAACCACAACAACAACAACAACAGCAACAACAACAACAACAGCGGCAGCAACAACAGCAACCACAACAACAACAACAACATCAGCAACAACAACAACAGCAGCAACAGCAGCAGCAACAACAGCAACCACAACAACAACAACAGCAACAACAACAGCAACAACAACAACAACAACAACAACAACACCAACAACAACAACAACAACAACAACAACAACAACAGCAGCAGCAACAACAGCAACCACAACAACAGCAACAACCACAGCAACAACAACAACAACAACAACAACAACAACAACATCAACAACAACAACAACAACAACAACAACAACAACAACAACAACAACAACAACAGAGGCATCCACAAGCAGTGAGACCCAAACAGCCATATATACAGCCACTACCACCTGTACAGTATCGACTACCACCATATGTGCTACCTCAGCCACAACCTTGGCAACAACCACATGCACCATATCAGCATCAGAACCCTGTGCAGCTTCAGCTACAACCATCTGGAGCTACAGCAGGACAACAGGGTCAAACCCAAACAGACCAGGTTCTATTAAATGTCATGGCAAGACAGAATGACATTACAGATATACTTGTCACACAGCAGAATCTGGCGCTACTCCCAACCAGGGAGATTCCCATGTTTAACGGAGATCCTATGAACTTTAGGTCATTCATGCGAGCCTTCGAGTATGGCATAGAAAATAGAACCACCAGCGAGCAAGATAGACTCTACTTTTTGGAACAATACACCACAGGGCAACCTAAAGATCTTGTGAGGAGCTGCCTACACATGCATCCACAGGATGGATATGTGGAAGCCAAAAGACTACTTAAAGAGAATTTCGGTGATGAAATAAGAATAACAAATGCTTATATAAAGAAGGCCTTGGACTGGTCCAGCATCAAACCAGAGGATAGTCAAGCTTTGCGCGCCTACGCCCTCTACCTGAGAGGATGCAGTAATGCAATGCAGGAGCTTCACTATATGGATGAGCTGGACAATCCATCGAACCTACGACTGATCTTATCCAAGATACCCTTTAGGATCAGAGAAAGGTGGGGGTCAACGGCCTACGACATCCAGGAGCGCACTGGGCAAAGAGCCAAATTCAAGGATCTTGTGGCTTACCTGGAGAAACAAGCCAAAATCGCCTCCGACCCATTGTGGGGCAATATTCAGGATTACAGTCCTGACGGAGCTGCCCCAAGGTACCTCAAGACTGCAGCCTCTGTATGGCAAACAAGAGCAGGAACAGCGGCTGCACCGGTTAAAGAGAGAAGCAGCTTCGTCACGACAGTGACACCAGTCACAAACATACCGTCAACCGTCAGTAATGTAGGATGCAAGGCAGATGGCTCTGTGGCTTTTAGAACTCCTTGCTTGTACTGTGCAGGCGATCACTCACTTGAAGCCTGCAGGAGGATAAGAGCTCAGAAACATCTGAACAAAATAGAGTTCTTAAAGGTGAAAGGACTTTGTTTCGGTTGTCTCACCAAGGGACATCTCAGTAGGCACTGTAGCCAGCGGATGAGGTGTCAGCATTGCCAGAAAGAACACCTGACTCTGCTACATATAGAAACAAACGACCAAGAAGGACCTGACGAGCAAAAAGGAACAGTCGGGTCAATGGAATGGAAATCACCTCAACAGGAGAGGACACCACCCCTGACCAAGAAGACTGTGGGTAGTGCTCTGGTGAGGCTTGGTGAAGATAATGGGGCCGGTAAGGTCTGTGCTTTACCCATCGTGCCAGTGAAGGTGAAACAGGCTGACGGAAGTGGGTATGTAACGACATATGCCTTCTTGGACCATGGCAGCCCGGCATCCTTTTGCACAGAGAGCCTCATGAGGAAGCTGAACGCTAAGGGCCGGAAAACATCAATTCTCCTTAAGACAATGGCACAAGAGAAACATGTCCCAGCATATGAGATCTCAGGCCTGGAGGTAGGCAACATCAATGATGACACATTTATTGCACTGCCTACGCTATACACTCAACCAGCAATCCCAGTGTCAAAAGAAAACATCCTTACTCAGGAGGAACTGAAAAAATTGCCCTACCTGAAGGATGTTCACATCACTTACATTGACTCAGATGTGGAGCTTCTGATTGGAGTCAATACTCCGAGAGCCATGGAGCCTCGGCAGATAGTGAACAGCCAGGATGACGGACCATATGCTGTAAGGTCACTCTTGGGATGGGCGGTCTATGGTCCACTGAACGTCAACGCGGTGGATGTGACAAGAAGACCCAAAGCCATCACCAACAGTTCGATAAGCTTAAAAGATGGTCAGTATAACTTGCCACTCTCCTTTCGGAAAGGAGATGTGATGACGCCCAACAACAGACAGGTGGCGACACGAGCCATGCACCTGCAAAAGAAGAGGAAGGATGAAGGGTACCATGCAGAGTACAGACAGGTGGCAACACAACGAGCCATGAGCCTGCAAAAGAAAACAGGAAGATCTAAGAGCAGAGAGAAGACTGTAAGATCGAAGAGGAAAGAGGATGGAATATCTAAGACCACAGAGAAGGTACCTCTTCAAGAACCAAGGAAAGATGGCTGTGTCTGGTACATACCCCATCACAGGGTGTATCACAAAAGAAAGAAAGAAAGTGGAAAGAACATGAGTGGTGTTTGATTCACATCGTCATTCCAATGCACCACCATGGCAAACTCTGGAGTGAGGTGGATTGTGGATCAACTTGAAGATTTTTTATTTTGTGACGTGGAATGTTCTCAGTTGTATTGTGGTGATTCACGTGACAGGTGAATCTGCCACGGCACAGCTGATAACATAAATAGCCAAAGAGAACTTCGCCCCTGGTGACTTGGTGGTCATAGTGGACGACACAGCGCCCAGGAATTCCTGGCCGCTTGGACGGATCCTGGAAACCTTTCCGGATAACAAGGGCCTGGTACGAAGTGTCAGGGTGAAGACCAAGACCAATGTGCTACAGAGGCCAATCACGAAGCTTTGCCTACTACTGGAGTCAAAGGAGGATTGCCAGCTGTAATGAACACTCGCCCGACCATATTTTGTAATTGTGTAGGCACAATTAGGGGCCGGGGTAAAGGCCGAATGAGTGTTTTTTGTTATGGATTATTATTATTATTATTACTATTATTATTATCATTATTATTATTATTATTATTATTATTACCAATAGAAGGTTACGATTTATGGGAATGTTATGATTTATCTGTATAGCAATTGAATGTTCTCAGTTGTATTGTGGTGGTTCACGTGACAGGTGAATCGCCACGGCACAGCTGATGGCATAAATGGGTGATAGGAATCAGCTGTGGGTTGGTAGCCGACGGGGAAAGCATATAATTTTCTGACCGCTTCAGGACGCTTCGGGAACGCTTTAGATTAGTCTTATTTTAGGAAACACTTTGAACTTGAACAATTAGAACCACGGTTATAGGACGCTTAGGATCGCTTTGATCACCTCTCCCATGTAACCTACCTTTTCTAATTAAATCGGATATCACGTTCGGTATCTGATAACGGAACTCAAGGTGTGGAGACTATTTCTTTGGATGAAGCGCGTATGGAATCACTCCCCGACTGCCACAGGAAGCGGACACAGGCATGTTGCCGCTACAGGTAAAGACTGAAATATGTATAATAACCTTGGTAATATGTTCATCTTAATGATTTCGATCATTGAGCTGAAATATAGGGGCATTACTGTCCATCTTTCTAGGTCTCTCTTGATTTTCTGATTAATCTGTGTATAGTTTGCCTCGTATAGCCCCTCCACCCCTCTTGTAATGTTCACCCCTAAGTACTTGATCCTGTCCATGTCCCATTGAATTTTGTATTTTTCTTTGATCTCTATCGTTGGCGTGTAGTTCAGTGCTAAAGTCTGTGTCTTCGTCACCTTGAGTCTATACCCTGAGTAATATCCATATTCTGTCAGTAAATCCATCAGTGTCGGAAAGCTTATGTCTGGTTGCCTCATATATACTATCACGTCGTCTGCGAACAGTCACAATTTATGTTCTGTTCCCCTTATCCCCACCCCTTTGATGTATTTGGTCTGTCTAATTAGTTGAGCCAGTGGTTTGATGAACACATCGAAGAGCGTCGGCGAAAGACAACAACCCTGTCTGGTAGCTCTCTCTAGTTTAATCCGGTCCGTCAGACTACCATTTACCTTAATCCTTGCTGTCGGTTATTGATATAATGCCCTAATTGTTTTCATAGTGTTTTTGTCTAATCCAAATGTCTCCAATACTTTATATAGAAATATCCAGCTTACACTGTTGAATGCTTTTTCTGCATCTAGGCTAACTAATACTGCACTTCCTCCTTCCTTTTGTATCTCCTCTACCACCTGCACTGTCTTCCTTATGTTATCCTGTGTCTGCCGTCCTTTAATGAATCCGGTCTGGTCCTCATCTATAATATCTGTCATAAATGTCTCAAATCTTTTGGATATTATTACATCTTGTAATCTACATTAAGTATGGACACAGGTCTGAAACTGCTACATAGTTATCTATCTTTCCCTTCTTTTGGAATTGTAGTAATTATGGCTTCTTTCCATGAAGGTGGCATTGTGCCTTCTTTAATCTTGTGTCTGAATGCTGCTTCTAATATGGGGCTCAGTTCCTGTCTAAATGTTTTGTAGAATTCAGAGGGGAATCCGTCGCTACCCGGTGACTTACTGCTCTTTGCTTTACTGATCGCATTCCCAACTTCTTGTTCTGTAATCTCTGCGTTTAATATTTCGTTCTGTTCCTTATCGATGGTAGATCTAATTTTCCTAAACATGTCTCTATCTCCTCTTCTCCTGCCGCTATCGGTTGTGTGTATAGTTTCTTATAGTATTCTTCAAATGTCTTCTCTATTTCAGCTGGTTCTCTTAGTATTTTGTTTGTGTTCGTGTCCCTTATTGTGTGTATTGATGATCATGGCGCCGCAACGAACGGCTGCCTCTCTGATCGCTCCGTCGAGACTGTGCTTTCTTTTGTTAATTTTTATAGTATTAAGAGTTTTATTTGCACCTACTGTTGGTGCATTATACGTGTATGACCGTCAGTCAATCATTGACATTGGATTAAAGAAAACTTACCGATTGGATTGCTCTCTGGATCGGATTGCCGAACAACAACAATGGCCAGCGGAGATCCTTTGTTGTGGCCGTGGCCAAAACCAGGAGACGCCATGACGACGAGGGAAGAGAGCCGGGGTCCGGAACAGACTGAGGTCCAAACGACACAGAACCACATTGCCCAGCATATTGTTGGCCAATGTGCAATCGATAGGAAATAAACTGGACGACATCAGAGCACGGATCCAATTCCAGAGGGACATTCGGGATTGTAACGTCCTCTGTTTCACAGAAACTTGGCTGAGTCCAGATGTCCCGAATCACGCAATAGAACCGGCAGACCACTTCTTCGTCCTTCGCAAGGACCGGACGGCAGAAGAGTCACTAAAGAAGAAAGGAGGCGGCATTGCCTTCATGATAAACAAGGAGTGGTGCGATATAGGCAACGCAAAGGAACTGTCTAACCACTGCTCCCCAGACCTGGGCCCTCATGCATCAACGTGTTCTACGCACAGATCTGTGCTTACCCTGTGCGTACGATCATTTCTAAGCAAAGAGTGGGATTCATCAACTTCAACTTGAACTTGACTTTGTGCGTACATCTACGCACAGTTCAGACCTGGCGTACCTAGCGCCCAGTGGTAGAATATATTATTACAACAAGGAAATGAGCTTCTGTGCATAATAACACTGGCACGTTCTGTACGAACCGTAGTTCATTATAGTTCATTGTAAAATAGCAACAGTAGTGTAATTATGGTCAAAACCCTATAAATAGCATTTGGAATAATAGATCTTTCTCTCAGAATGAATGCAGCATGGTTTATATAGCGTTATCGGAATATACGGGGTGTAGGCTACTGACTGACTGCGCTCCGCGTAGCTTGATTGATTGATTGATTGAAAAGTTTATTAACAGATTGCAGAATGGGTACAGTACAGTACAGCTCAGTACATACAATTGTTAATTGGGGATGCAGACCAACTTTCGTCTTGTTTACATCAGGGTCCCCCATTTTCAATTCATCATAAATCATAAAGCTCAACTCGTTATTATTCTGCGCAGACCGCAGAAACACGGGAACGTTTTGATTATATTTAAAAGGCTTTACGTTAAACGAAACAAGTGGAACTTCGAAGCTGTAAGCAGAATACAAGTCATATTAATATAGTGTTCTTCCCCCTTTTTACTGTATAAGAAAGAATAAAAAACGCATTGCAATGACACTATAGTGGACAGACTATGTATATGATGGGATTCAAGTTCATGTATTGAAAGGCAGGCTATCATACATGCAGTGAGATTCATTGTTCTTGTATTGCTCTCGTATTATATTGTTTATATAGGCTACCCAATACTGACGTCAAAATAGATTGTAGTATGCCTCTAGAAATCATATGCAGCAGGTAGAAAATTGACGGGAGATCCATCGCGATTTGGAATAAAATTGAGGAGAACTTTAATCCATGGGGTATTAATCAAACAACACGGGAAAAGGCAGTCATATTCCAGCGCGGTCTTTATTAGCCGACAACAAAATAGATGCATCTAAAAATCATATAGCCAATCGAACACAACTAATAAAGGCATTCATATTACAAGCACGGTTATAATGACACACAACCAACGCCAAACAGTGGTCAACGAACGGTCTTTATTAGTATTTTGAGCTGTCCAGGCAGAATTGCAGCAATGGTCTTAGGGAGCCGTTGATATCTGACATCACCGTTTACAAATCCGCCTTTTATTTATCCCACAATACGCGATAGTGTCTTCTTGGTTCGACAGCAGTGAATTCTCCGTGGAGTTTCTCGGAGTCCCGCTCGGGTCGGTCCATTATTTCACATCCCATGGGGGGTGTTTCCTCATTTTCATGACCATATATGGATAATCATGCACGAGCATTGACGGTAGAACAAAGTGGTATTCATCAACACGGAGGACCATAGAGCCTGCGTACGCACGTGTGATGAATGCCGACTTCCCTGTGCGTGCGCTAGTTCTACATTCCGTGCTTACGTGTGGAAGTAGGTCAAGTTCTACGTCCACATTGATGCATGAGGGCCCTGGCCTGGAGTTTATCACGATAAAATGTCGACCCTTCTTCCTCCCAAGAGAGTTAACGTCCATCATCCTCATCGGAGTGTACATTCCACCACACGCGAACACTGGGGTCGCACTTTCAAAACTTCACGATGAGGTAAACAAACAACAGATAGCTAGCATTGACGCTGCCATTTTGGTTCTGGGTGATTTCAACAGCGCGCGTCTTAAAAAGGTGTTGCCGAATTTCTATCAGCATGTGACCTGTCCCACCAGAGGCGAGAACATATTAGACCATGTATACTCGCAATTTAAGAATGGGTATAAGTCACAGGCTCTTGGTCCATTCGGTAAGTCCGATCACGCCGCCATATTCCTTTTGCCAAAGTATAAACAAAGTCTCAAGCGAACGCCGGTGGTCTCGCGAGAGGTTAAGCGATGGGCCGTGACGTCAGAGGAGTCACTCCAAGCTGCACTTGAATGCACAGACTGGAGTGTATTCCGTGATAACACAGCCAATATTAACGAATACACTGAAACGGTGCTTGACTATGTCTGTACTCTGGTAGAAGAAACAATCCCCTCCACCACAATTAAAATCTACCCAAATCAAAAGCCCTGGGTAGACAAATCCGTCCGTGAGGCTCTGAAAGTGCGCACATCAGCATACAACACCGGGCTGGAGACAGGCAACATGGAAGAACACAAGATGGCAAGATACAACGTCAGGAGAGCAGTAAAAGAGGCAAAACGGCGTTACAGGGATAAAGTTGAACTTCAGTTCGAAAAGCCGGACCCCCTAAGGCATGTGGCAGGGCCTCAGAACAATGACAGATTACAAAGGCACCTCCCTCAAACTGAATAATGACATCTCCTTAGCAAATGATCTCAATTCCTTCTATGCAAGGTTTGAGGCTGTGAATAAAAACACCAGCCTACAAACCACGGCAATGGGGGGGGGGGGTCTGCTGATGGAGACTCAGTGTTCAGGGTAACAGAGCATGAGGTGAGACGGATCTTTAAAAAAGTGAATATCAGGAAGGCAGCAGGACCGGACGGCATCCCCGGCCGCGTCCTAAAAGTATGTGCCGACCAACTGGCCCCGGTATTCACTGACATCTTCAACCTGTCCTTGGAACAGGCTGTCATCCCCACCTGTCTGAAGAAGTCCACCATCATCCCTGTACCCAAAAAATCTACGCCCGCTTGCCTCAACGACTACCGCCCTGTAGCCCTCACCTCCATAGCCATGAAGTGCTTTGAGAAGATAGTGAAGGGCTACATCTGTTCCTCCCTCCCCATCAACCTGGACCCTCTGCAATTTGCATATCGCCCCAACAGGTCCACGGAGGACGCCATAGCCCATGTGCTGCACACAGCAGCATCACACCTGGACAAGAGGCAGGGGAACTATGTGAGAATGCTGTTCATCGACTACAGCTCAGCATTCAATACCATAGTCCCCTCCAAACTCATAGCCAAGCTCAGGGACCTGGGCTTGAACTATGACCTCTGCCAGTGGGTCTTGGACTTCCTGACGGGCAGACCCCAGGTGGTAAGAGCAGGCAACTGCACCTCCTCATCCATCACGCTCAACATAGGGGCCCCCCAGGGCTGTGTTCTGAGCCCCCTCCTCTACTCCCTGTACACACATGACTGCGTAGCACAGCGGAACAACAACACCATCATCAAATTTGCTGATGACACAGTAGTGGTGGGCCTGATCTCTGCCAACGACGAAAGGGCCTACCTGGAAGAGGTAGAGAACCTGTCACAGTGGTGTCAGGAGAACTGCCTCTCCCTGAACGTCAGCAAAACAAAAGAGATGATTGTGGACTTCAGGAGGTCGGGGGTCAAGGACTACAGCCCCCTCAGCATCGACGGGGCACCGGTTGAGAGAGTGAACAGTTTCAAGTACCTCGGAGCCCACATATCCGAGGATTTGACATGGACCACACACATTGACAGTGTTGTGAAGAAGGCACGACAACGCCTCTACTTCCTCAGGCGCCTAAGGAAGTTCCAAGTCAGTCAGAAGATCCTTAGGAACTTCTACTCATGTACAATAGAGAGCATCCTGACTGGCAACATCACCTCCTGGTTTGGGAATAGCACTGCACAAGACCGTAGCAGACTACAAAGAGTGACACGTTCAGCCGAACGCACAATTGGAGGGGGGTTTCCCACCCTCCAGAACATTTACAACAAGCGGTGCAAGGGGAAGGCTAAGAGAATTATTAAGGAATCGAGCCACCCGAACAACTGCCTCTTTGAACTGCTGCGGTCAGGCAAGCGATACCGGAGTCTTAAGGCGAGCACAGAAAGACTCAGAAGAAGCTTCTATCCCCAGGCCATCAGGCTGCTAAACGAACAATAAACACTATGCAACAACCATCAAATGCACACAGCACACACACCCACACGCACACACTCACTTAAACAAACAACACACTGCAGCACCCACTCTCCACACTTTAGATCACACAAACACACTTTATATTTATTAATAAAGGATTTGCACTACAACTCGTACACCTACTGTAAATTGTACCTAAATTGCACCTCATCCTATTTCTGCCTTGCACTATATAGTATTGTATATTAGTACACTACACAGTATTGTATATTATATGGTAACTCAGTTACATCTACTCTGCATCGAACATTGTACATATGTCTATACTGTACACTGTGACCTAATTTTTTTACTTCTAATTTACATGCTATACTATGTTATTTTATTTCATACTTATCTTGTCTTGCACAGTCTCTGGAGCGTAACAGTAAGAAGCATTTTGTATAAAAGTATTCTGTACTTCTGTATGACAACTATTAAAGAAACTTGAAACTTGAAACTTGTATTGTGTTCAGTTTTTGTTGTGTCCTGATTCATCTAGCTAAAAGTCTGGTCGCTCTCGGTCCTCCTTCAGAGTATGTCTGTTTCATGTATCTAGCTTTCTTCTCTATTTCTGTCAGGAGTTCTTTGTTTATCTTTCCTCTAACTTCCTTTACCGTTTTCCTTCTTTTTAATTTTAATATTATATTCTGTCTCACGGACCTCTATGTTACCGTTGAAAGCCATACTGAGACCCCGAGAGTGCAATACCGGCCAGATCCTGCTAGGTGGCAGTATCGCCTACCCTTTGAAACCCTGTTCCAGACTGTGTGTCACATCTAATGTCGTCCGAGCGGAGAATTTAGACCAGGGGTCTCAAACTCAATTTACCTGGGGGCCGCTGGAGGTAGAGTCTGGGTGAGGCTGGGCCGCATCAAATATTCCACAAAAAAAGGGTTTCAAGTATTCAAAAAAAAAGTACAACTGATCCAATCTTCTCAATCTTTAGCAATAACATTTCAGAACATGAACAGTTCTTCAGAACATGAACGGTTCTTCAGGCTTCTCAGTGGTGTCAGTGGACTCATCCACAGCTATGGAAATGCACTGTGCATTTTTTTTATTCTATCACAAAGCTGTTTATAAAAAAAATAGGTAAAAACCATATTATGCGTTTTCATCAATAAATAAATGCCCCAAATGTTTTTATAGATTGGGGGCCCCACATTTTTTAATAGATTGGGGGCCCACAAATTGATTCTTTCATGGGGCCGAGAATCTCCAGCTACGCCCCTGGCTGGGACTTTTTCCGTCCATTCACCTTTGAATTGCAGTCGACTTTTCTTTTACTGACCATCTTTGAAAATGCCATATTTTTCTGCTGGCTGCCTGCTGGCGAAAATAGGCTGATAATAGCTACATTTATCTCACAGAGATAAAACTGGGAGTGAGTTTACTGTAGATGCGCTGTCAACTCTGCTCCGACTTAAACTGAAAGAGAGAGACGACATGCAGTCCGTGAAGACCCGCCCTACTCCCCTAATCTGCCTCTGATTCGCAGACTGTGGGTGAGGGGGAAAAACGTTGACGGGACGCGTATGTGATTGGACCAGACTCGTACACAGACAGACGGTGGCAGTGCAGGCGGACAGCGCGCAGCACTGCTCGCAGAGGAGAGAGATAGCGAGGATGCATTTGCTTCCACTTTACTTGATATCATATCACTCCGGAATCACGTTTCAACCAAGTCACTAACATAACGTTGCTGTCATGAGCCTGCGCTATGGTAGCCTACAAGTGATCAAATAAATAAAACTTCCAACTCTTGCGCAATGACTCGGCAAACAGTAGTGCACGGGCCGCATTAACACTACACTTTGATGTCCAGTAGGGGGCCGCAAAATATCAGCCCGCGGGCCGCGAGTTTGAGACCCCTGATTTAGACCAAGCCAAGTGAATCGCTTCACTTTGTAACGTGTCCAGGACCCTCGATGCATGTGTTGTGACTAGGGATGCTCAATATTGGCTTTTTTACCGATACCGATATTCCGATATTGTCCAACTTTTAATTTCCGATACCGATATCAACCGATACCGATATATGCAGGGTTTCCCCCCCAAAAAAACGGAATATTTCAGTTAACACTTTGATCGCCATGGTTAAATTCATAATTTACCATCCCTAGCCAGCTCTATTTGTCTATGGAGAAGTTCCCCTTCTTTGCAGGGCTATAACTTTTTAAATTCTATTGCTAAATTGACATTATTATGGCCCATTCAATGTCCTATATCCATTGTTCAGGGTGTAGCAACGTTAAACTTTTTCATTCACATATTCATACTAAAATATGGTCTAAAGTATAAGTATGTTTTTATCGTTTTCTGCAGCTTTCTCCAGAACTTGATTTATAGCCCCAAATGCATTATAATGATGATCAAATACAGTTTGGTAGCGATCGGTGCCAGATGAAAAATTTCAACTGGAGGTACTTCTAGAAGTTACTACGTATCATCTGATATTGATCGGATGGGCGGGGGTCGTTTATAATTCCGTGGGCAGCGTTAGATGATTCATCTAGTGTGGGTCATATCATCATCATAGCAGTTTATATCGAACACAGTAATAATACACGCTAAAACTCACCCCAGTCTCCTCGGGCCATTGGGCGATCAGCGTGGAGTAGACAGTTTTCGATTATGGGATGTTGATCCTGATGAACCATTTCCAGGTTGTATAATACTATATACGTCCAAATAACGTTGTTTATTGAGTTAGGGCGAGCAAATGATTATCCAGTGTGTTGAGATAGAGTCCTGCTAATGATCGCGAGTGCCCGGACGAAATATGGATGAGCACTTCCTGTTTGACGAGTCACTTCCTGTTGGCGATCTGCCGATCGGCCACCAGATGGCGCTCTTGAAACGCTAGAGAGTTGAGTGGAGCTCAGCTGTACATCTCAGGTCCCCGGAGGAGAAATATTTCGATCACAGATTTTTGAAATATTGATATCAAAGACGAGTTACGGCGTCTTCGGCAGCATGAGCATGGCTAGGAAAGACGTCCAAAGGCGTTTTCGGCGACCATAGGGTTAACTAATAATTTCACTGGATGCAATATTGTTATTTTTTTTTTATTTATTTTTTACCGATACCGATATTTTTCGATATCACATTTGACTGCCGATATCGGCCGATAATATCGGTCGGCCGATAATATCGGCCATCCCTAGTTGTGACAGATTATGTCGGGGACCCAATGGACATCAATACTGGAAATCGCGATCAGACAATTGCAATATTCTTTTTGGAATAACCCCGATCAAAGGTAAGGACTATATGACATCAATCCTACTTTGATCCAACAATGATTTAACATCGATCCAGCCGATCAACGTATGTAGTATATAAAAAAAATGCCGTTGCTGACGATCAGTGCATCAAAAAACATTTTGATGATGAAACATAATACCTATTATATACCTTTGATTTGGAAATAGTAACTTGTCCAGGCGAGCAACGCGAATGCCTTTAGCAAAATTCACATATCGCTCCATAAAGCAGTTTCCAGAAATTAGCCAGGATCACCCTAAAACTATACAATATTCACCACAGGATAACACACGAATGTATACATGAAAAAATGTATTCTTTTTTACATGTTGGACGAGGGGTAGTTACTGTCAAATGAGACATAGTATTGTCTCCATAGCTATAATATAGAATATAGCCAGTACTCGAGTTGTGAAAAAAAACAGGGGGGATGGTCAGGGCTGCAGATCTCATGACAAGTTTGGGGGGGACGGAGAGTAGGGAGGTCCGGGGGCATCGTACCCCCGGTAGAAAATTTTAATGATTTGAATACGCAAATTAAGCTTTTAGGAGTATTTCGAAACTAGAATTACAGAGTGGGAGTAGATACACTACTCTTGATAGGACATATTATTGGGGGGGACAATTCATATTTTTCTGATGATTAGTTGACACAAATGCTAGCTTGGTTAAAGACATCCAAGTCCTCATGGTTTAGCTAGCTACGTAAGTTAACTATTGATAGATAACTTATTACATAATAATATGATATTGTAAGGAAGGGGCAGGACCAGATAAGCTTTGCTTCTTTCTGTCCCTTCTCGAACAAAACCATTTGTCTTGATCTATGTTGATTATTTATTCCATAGGAAGATATATTACATTTTATTTGTATTTTATTTCGTTTTAGTTTTTTTTTTGTTATTACAAATGTGAGTGTTTATGGTTGTAAATGTTCGAGATAAATAAAGATCAAATCTAACTAGAGGTGGGCATAGATGATTTTTTTTCATCTAGATTAATCTATCTGCAATCCTGGAGTTAAAATGGCTCATTTGAAGTCTGCCGAAGGCATTTAAAATATGTGTGTTCTACCTAGGGATGGGTATCGTTAGGATTTTATCGATACTACTACTCTTATCAATACAGCTTAACGGTTCTGTACTTTATCGATAGGCCTACTCTTATCGGTTCTTTTTGATTATTTTGCAAGAAAAAGAACAGAATCGACATTGCTTTATTATTTATAACTTTATAAATAAATATGATTTATTCAGCAACAGCAACAGCAATGTTCTATTATATAACTTTATAAATAAATTATAAATAAATATAATAAATAAATATTATTTCTTCAGCAACAGCAGCAACAATGTTTTAAATGTGTCTGAATTATAGACGTTTTATAATAAACAACAAATGTAAGATAAAAAAAAAACTATATACACTGAATGATTAGTTGTTACCTAAAGCCCTTGGACTCCACTGTAGAGAAGGGGTGCAGGCATTTGACAACAAACTGGGTCACAGCCCTGTGACACTCGTTCACCCTATCCTCTGTCATCCTTCCTAGCTGCTAGGGTGAAGGGACTTTGGGCTTGGCTGGGACCGGTGGTGGTAAAGGGAGAAGGAGTGGGCTGGACATGGTGGCTGCAACCACAGCCTGACGATCTATAAAAATTTGTCATCTTTCAAATATATTTGTAGCTAAACAATTAGCTAAGCAATTATATTTTATTTATTAGCCTATTCGTAATAATTCGTTATTAGCCTAGCTAACTCTGTATCTTGGCTTACCTGCAGTGGACATGGATGGAGATGGAACACTGCGAGCAAAGCAGTCGAAAACGGCGCATTTCTGCAGACTAATGACAACAGATGTTTTGACAAATTGCTTGTATTGCCACCCTCACTTGCAAATGTTTTATTGCACTTGTGGCAACGTGCATTGTTGGCATCGACTTTCGTAAAGTGTACCCAGACTTTCGAGCATTTCGTTCGCTCCGCCATGACGAGCGCATGTGTGACACACATAGACTGTATGTGGTCACAGTGTTTTTATTTGTTTTGAATACATATGCACCTTTAAGGGACTATTTAGTTTAGCCAGCAGATGGCAGTGGAGTCTTAAGCCACAGCCCACAGCGGAGCTGTAACTATTGCTCCTGCCCGTGCTGCTTCCTGTCATTCTGTAACATGACGCCAATGGGAAACAATAACATCTTCTGTCTCCTCATTTCATCTGTTTACCAACAGGTCAGTAGCATGAAATAAGCACTCGAAACATTCACAAAATGTATGTAAAGCAATGATATGGATGTGGACATTGTTTATTGTATAATTTTGTAACAGATGTCTGTAGATGAGGAGAATGTGGATGCTAGCTAGCAGTCACCTAGCTAGCTGCTAACAGTGTTATTGTGCACGCAGGACAGGTGGAAACGAACGTCATAGCTGCTCGTTTGGTACAGTTAGAGGAATATTATTTTCTATACTTTTTGCCTTATTCATTTACAATGAGTTAAATGATTATATATATATATATATATATATATATATATATATATATATATATATATATATATATATATATATATATATAATTACTGTTTCTTAATTTGCCTCATTCATTTAAAATGAGTTATAAGGTTAAATATATGTTATATATATTTACAAATGTTATTGGGGTATAATTACCTGATGCCTCTATTGTTTGCTATACTGTTTCTTCATTTGCCTCATTAATTTACAATGAGTGATACGGTTAAATATATATATGTTATATATATTTGCAATTGTTCTTTATTTAATTGAGATCTATACCAAAAGAGTTGGATTCAGATGTATTTTAATAAATGGATTCTGTAACAGGACGCCAATGGGAAACAATAACATCTTCTGTCTCCTCATTTCATCTGTTTACCAACAGAATCCTATCTGTTCAGGTCTCTGTCTGTGTGCAGCGCGCTTTAACACGGAGCCACGGACAGGCACCTCCCTTAAGTATCCGTATGTGTATTTGTGTAAGTGTGAGCGGCTCGCGACGAGTGTGTGTAACGGCTCGCTGAGTCGCTGCGGCTCGCTTCTGTTTGACAGTGATATGCGCAGCATATTTGCGAGTGCTCTCGTGACTGAGGAGAGGATGGCCCGCGGGAATTTCTATAAACATTCTGATACTTTGATGGAAGGGATGGGAAGGGGGGATGGCCGTTTTAGAAGGGGGATGATATTGACAGTTTTTTATTTCAGGGGGGATGCCATCCCCCCTCAACTCGAGTACTAATATAGCCCTGCAAACACTGTGACGCACAGTGAAAATGCCTATATTTTAAAGCGTGGCGCATTTACTACAGGATGAGGATAATAGCCGGCGCTCAAAGTGTAAAACGTATGTTTGCTCTGCTCAGCTTTCCGCAGCAGTTCCGAAAAAAAATTGTGGTACTTTTCAGCAAATGCTGTGTGTTCAACATTACATTTTTGGTTGTTTGCACATTTCTCACCACATACTGTACAGTATCAGGCATACAGGTAAGCCTGCATCGTTAGTCGTGAAAGCAAATTTATCTGTTCACGCTCTCTTCATAGAGCCTTGTCTTCCTCCATACTCTATGCCGTTCTAGAAGCATCTTTCCTGGGTAGAAAAGTTGCATGGCTCTGTCTGGCCCTTCCTGGCTCTCAGCTGTATGTTATTAGCCAACGCTAGCATGAGCGCTAGCGTCCAGCAGCAGGCCCTGTCGTCAATTCTAGGTTGATCAAATGAAATATGCTATATACGAAATATGACCCACTAATGAATACATTAAATACAGCAATGTGGCTATTTGAAAACACTGCATTTGCGAAATAAATACGTCAATTGTGTTCACGTTAGTCAAACGCTAGCTCGCAGCTAGCGCCAACGTTACCTCAACACAAAGCACGACTCCTGGGTGAAATTCTTACATCAAATCGGTACTTTTGAAAACACGCTTTTTGAGTGGAAAATATGACCAGAATCTCTGGAAAACACTATAGACGGTCATAAGCGTTAACGAATGCTATAATAAGTCCAACAAATTATTATAAACAGTACTTACACGGTCATTTCGAAATGCTTAAACGCGCGTTGATTCCCCGGAGAAATGTATTCCTTGACTGACCGCTCTGGGAGAATTTACCAAAAAAATCTGCGCGCCGTCAAGGGGGCCTTTTATAGAGTTCCTCTAAGACCTGCGTGCGGACTAATACTTGGTGTGATGGTAGTGGTAGGTCTTCCAAATAAGGCCTGAAAAGATGGTGTCCTTCCACCAAAAACTTGAGAAAATAGGACCTGAAAGCCTGGCCGCTCCCATGTCATTGCGCCCGCGATATCAGCGACGCAGAAACGTCAATGTTAGATACAATGTTTTGCCATAATGTACAGTATAGCCTACTTGAAAACACTCAAAAACTGCTCTAATGCATAGGATAATGTTATGTTATGTTACATAATTTACGTTAACTAGCTACTGATATGTAGCACTATGTTAGTGCTAGATAGATGTTTTGCCATGATGTTGCCTACTTGAAAACAGACACAATTTTTTTTTCTAAAGATATGAAATCACTAAACCATAGCTTACTATCACCATTAATTATTGTATTGGAAAAAAGTATAAGATTACTTACCCATTGCTAGGTTGTTGGCTGTTGGTCATTGAATGCTAATCAGTTGGGATTTGTTAATTTTTTAAGCGCACTCAAGTGTGTCACGCATCATGTCCTGTGTGCGGGGGTAAGCGGACACAGCAACATATGCAATCATGCAGCATCTTGCGCTGTCGTGTTGGCTCCGGTTCTTACACACGTGTATATCTCTCTATCACCCTGAGTTCTTGTTTATAAACAAAATATATTTCCTCTCATTGGTCAACTCATTCCAAGTGGGTGTACACTATTTCTGTCATGGTTTTTGCCTTATTTCACCTTTCTGTGAGGGACAGCTGTCTATTTTTGCTTTATTTCACCTCTCTGTGAGGGATAGCTGTCAATCCCTGTTCCCTGTGGTTAAATGCCTCATGGATCGGCAGGTGTGTGGGCTTGATTGCACCTGATGCAGTGCAGCTGTGCCTATGGCCACATGGAGTTTGGAGATTGCAGTGTCAACTGCTTTTTCATTTCCTAGTGTTGGCTGTCCTTTTGGTCACGCTCATTATATTGAAGTGTAGTCTGATCTCTGATTCAGAATTGAGCTTTATGGTAGTCATTCTTATTTTAGGCTACTCACGTGATTCTACACATAAACTCCCTTAGTGGAGGTTTATTGTTTAACTTTTTCCAATATAAACTCCTTTATTATGAGGTGTCCTTGTGACTTATTTACTTTTATACCTCTTTTTTTGGGACTTGATTTATTTTCTTAATTACTCACTTTGAGATTTCCACCTGTAAAGGTTGTTTAATTTTTCCCCTCCTAAAATATCTGCGTAAGCAGTCTAGTGGTTGTCCGTTTCACGGATAACTTTAAGAGTCCCTGTTATCTGCTCATGACCCACACACACATACAGCCCTCACAATTTCTGGATCAAATCAGTCAAATCAGAACTAACTCCGTCCACCAACTTATTTACATTTTTACTTGGTCATTCTAAATATACCTTACCTCTTCTGGCCTGGATCAAATGCTTCCTGTCAAGCCATATACGCCTTTGCCAGACACAGCTGTGCTGATAGTTAAACAATAGCTCAACGTCCATTTTAGACTCAGCTGTCATTGAGATGACAGATGAGGCTATTTCAGTCTTACAGCTGATAGTTTATAACAGGACAGTAATCTACAATCTGTATTGCCTCTCTGTCCATTTCCCAGACTGTTATAACAATCTCCCATCTGCTCTGCCACTTTTATGACAGAGGCCTGTCTAAACAAAAACGTTAACATCACATTCCTTGTTCCTCACAGTCACACAGTATTTCACCTTGCTGTACAACTCTTTAGATAATTGGAGAGTAGGCGCTTCTGCATTTTCCAAGTCGGTATTTCTTAATGATCTTTCCTGCAATCAGTGGCGTCGTTTCAGTAAAAGGCAAGGTATGGTGAGGAGGGAAGGGGGGGGGGGGGGGGTGAATTGTTTTTGTCAAATCAGTTGTGCAATAGTCACTTTTGGTGAGTTGTTTCTATACAATTCAGTTATATGACATTTAGGTATGACACAGGACTACACAAGCATTTTTAGGATAGAAATGTGTCAACAGACTAAAGCAGGGAACCACAATATTTTGGATACGAATTATGCAGAATGTAATATCATAACTGTCTATTACTTTTCTTGCAATTGAGCCAATTTTCCTTAGGTACGGTTTTGAGGTGTGTGTTCAACAGAATGTAGTATCAAAAACACATTCACAAAAAGTATGGGTTACTGAATGCTAAACTGCACTGTTATAATCACTAAGCCATTGTAAGATCTTACCTGTGTCCCTGTATCACTTGTCTCTGCTGCCCTTTGATTAAAAAACGTCCCTATATGTCCATTTTCCTTTTTTTGGGCATATTTCAGTTAGTCACAGTAAAAGTCACCTATAGTAAAAGTGAGATAATTGACAATATCAAAACATGCTAGGGCTGTACCGAATAGTTCGAAGCTTCGTTCATAATGTTGACATTCGAATTCTAAATCAACATAAAAAATTGTAATAAAAAAGAAAAAAAGAAAAAAGAAAAAAGATTAAATTTAAAATGTTTATTTGCCAAGGTATGGCGAGTGCCATACCTTGCCATACCAGAATGACGCCCCTGCCTGCAATCACTTTGGATCTGGAAAGGATCTGCTTCTCTTTGGGGTTGGTCACTGACTTGCTACGCTCTTTCAGCTCTGCCATAATGATATTATGGAACAGTAAAACTTATCTAATTTTGTGTTGGGATGTGAGACTCTGGTGGCGGGCGGGTACATATTCTTTGAAAGCCTGAAACTGATCCTTTTTCGACTTTCCTGAGATCGGATTTGGCCGTGGCTGAGAGGAGAATTTAAGAGTGCTGAGGAGCACACTTATGATTGATTGACTTATTGAAAATTTTATTAACTTGACAGACTTCTCCATGTTCTTAATGGCTTTATTTGGGAGGAATCATAGTGATTCCTTCATGTCAACGCTACAGGCCTCCTTGGAATTAATTACTTAATCATAATTAAAATAAATATGACAATATTTGTACGATAAGAAATTACGCATTTGATGTCGGAAAAATAAATAATGTGGATTTATCTGATCACAGGGCAGCTGGATTAACCATATCTGAACCAGCTATTTTGGACAAATGTATAATTACTTTAATTACTCAGATATTCAAACACAATTATTGTGAAATGATTGAAAAAAAATTATTTAATGCCTTCTGTGGAATTTGTATTTCTTATTTGTTACATATCTGTTTGAATGATTAATTATACATTTGAAATAATGCAGGTCAACATGCAATATATCCCATTGATTGGTATACAATGGGACATACCTTTGTTTGATATAGCTATAAACCTGCATTCCTTCGAATATGTCATTAATCAATTAAACTGATATTGAAATACACTATGTAGCCTACTATACACCAACACTGAAATGACAGTGGATAAATAAATGAATAAGAACTAAAGCTAATTGCGTGGAAATAGACTGCATTAATATTCCATAAGTCTTGTTGTTTGCCACAAACATGCACACAGTATAGCCTATGTAGTGGCCGACTGTCATTCCTGGGTGTGCTGACAGTCGTCCACGATGCACCCGCTAATGTGCCTTTTCACGCTGTACCAAAGTTGTGATGTTGAATGGATTGAATGTCCAAAGTTGCCGCCGGTTCGGTTTACAGGGTTTATTGTTGTCCAAAGGTAAATGATAGTGAATGAAGGGTTAAACAGAACAGTCGTCAATTGCTCCGTGGTCAGTTCCAACAGTGAAACAGTAGCGTTTGAAGGTAAAACCTCGGCAGGTGCACAAGATTCCAGTGATCACCTTGGCTATTTATAGGAGTGGGCTGTAATGGGTAGTGAGCCCTCTAGTGTCCAAACATAAATAAGACAGTCTAAAGGTTAAGACAGTCTAAACAGTGCATGGTTCTTGTAACTGAGGGGTTACAAAACCCTGACTGTATTAAAGATTGTGATAGATTAAACCACTACTACATGTACTTATTATTACTTGCCAGACAGTACAGCTAATTATGGCAGACACTCAGAATAGATGGCACGGTGACAAAGAAATATCATTTATAGTATTTATTATTATGCAGTAAATGTACAGAATGGGAATTAAGGGTCGCGCTTGTATGGCGAAGAATATGAATAAAGTCAGTGAGTAGCAAAGTCAGTTGGAATGAATAATTCCTAAGCTGGGATACTAGACTAAACGCCGCCTGGCGTAGGATGGCACTATAGGGGGCAAACGATGGTACCGCTGGAGACAGGGGGTATCCTCCCAGAGATGTAAGCTCTGGAGGAAGGAAGAATGTTCGGATACTCAGTCTGTTCACTTGAAGAAAAGGGGGTTCTCATACGGAATCCAGTCCTTATAATCCAAATGCTCAGCAGCAAAGCAATAGCTGTAATCCAATTGCTCGATAGCAATGACGATAGCCAGCTAGCTTCGGTCCTCGAAGCTAGCCCGAGGTAAGATCTTCAAGGTGGTTAAACGACAGTGGGTATTAACGAGGCTCTTCTCCACGGTAGTATGTTCCACAATCACTATAATCCAACCAATACTGGTTCTGCAATCGCCGCAGTAGGTTCCAATATGCACATGTCCAGTAGTTCCACGACTAGGCCCTCCTCGTGTACTGGCACTAATTACTAAGTCCACGCACACTTGCTAAGGTTTCACTAGTTACTAAACGAACGAACTGCTGGGTAATGCTACATACCGAACAAACTGCTGTAACACGATTCATACTAAATGACGACTCTTTACTTCACATTAAGCTAAGTCGAACTTGACGTTACTGCATTAACTCTGACACTTTTACTATTCACTTCGCACGTTAGGTTCACAACACTCTGTTTAGACGAACTGCTTCACACTACATTAGAATCACACTACTGCTGCTGCGCCTTCCACGATATATATACTTAAGTGGCTTTCTAGTGCCAAGCCTCAGCTCTCGTCTCAAATCAATGCGCCGGCACCAGGCATGTTCCAACATGCCCAGACTCGCCTTTGAACCTGACTTCAGGGGCGCGTTGCCTGGCGCCGAGAACGTCAAGGGCATTATCCAATGAGGAAAGTGAATATTACTAGGATTCAAACGCAGGCTTAAAGGGATATAGCTTATATATATAAATAATATACAAATTATATAAAACAATAAAACGTAGATTCTCAGCTTTAATCTGGCCCTTCACAACAGCCGCCTCCTAATTAGTCCGCACCTAATTAGTTAAGGGAGACAGATTAATTGCTCCATACTTGTTGTGAGGAGTAGGTCAATCTACAAAGTCAGTGGGTCATGGTCGTCATCAGGGGAGTCAGGGAGCTTCGGCAACTCTATCAGCTTCACCACAGGTCGGGTGTAAGTCCGCCCTTGGACTATGACTTCTGCCGCTCTGACCTTCCCATCGGCACCAGTAATCACTCTGCTCACGCGGCCGGCCGGCCACGTAGCTCGGGGTAGTGACTGGTCTATTATCATGACGACTGTGTCCACCTTCAGGTTGTCCCTGTCCTTTACCCACTTCTGACGGGCTGGAAGGGATGGTAGGTAGCGTAGGAGGAAGCGGGCCCAAGACTGGTCGATCTGTGCTTGGTTGTGTCTCCACATCCTCTGTCCGTTCCTGTCGTCCTGTCTGTACACCGTCTGAGGAGGGGCCGGGTCCGGCCGCCCCATCAAGAGGTAGTTTGGGGTGCTGGGTTCGAGGTCAGCTACGTCGCTTGGAGCGTAGCTGAGGGGGGTGGAGTTCGGAACTCCCTCTTCTTGAGCCCACGGTTCTCTCACAGGCATCGCGTCTAATGTCCATAGCCTCTCAACGGGCTGTACGAGAGAGTGGCCTGTGTCGCTCACCTTTGTGTAAAGGCAGCGTGTGGACGTTGGTTGGCTGGCAGGTCCGTAGAGGGGGCCCTGGAGCGTCCACCCCAGTCGGGTCTTAACCGCGGCTGGGCATCCTTTGGGTCCGATATGGGCCGCCTCGATTGGGACAATGAGGTCCGCGTGGTCGGAGCCTATGAGCAGGGTCGGTGTGGCGCCGTCGATGAGCGGTATAGGCAGTCTGCGTAGGTGCGCGTACTTCTCCATCAGCTGTGGGATGGGGTAGTCGTAGCTTGACAGACCTATGTCATGGCTTGTAAATGCATTAGTGATGCTGTACCGCTTCTCGGGCTGCTCGACCGCTGCTATTGTGAATGAGACGTTTTCGCCCTTTATGGTCTTTAGATCTCGCCGAATAGGACGGATTGTCATTGTTTCTTCGGTACCCCGCAGGCCCAACTGGGCTGCGGCGGAAGCGAGGAGGAGAGTCTTTTCTGACCCGTCGTCGAGGATGGCGTAAGTGTCCAGGACCTTGTCCTCGTAGCTCAGGAGCACTCTGACCACCTTGATGAGTACTCGAGGGCTCCCATTATACGTGGGGTCGATGTGGAGCACTCCTGTTGGTGAGTTGCCTTGTAGGGCTAGTCTTCTCTTGTGGGCCTTGCGCAGTGTATCGCAGTAAGCGGAGTCATGCGTGTTAGCCTTAAGCCGCTGATCCATTTCAGCGGGGGTCAGTGTCTTGTGGTCGTCGCACTGTGACAGCCAGTGTCCGCCGTGGCAGTAAAAACAGGTGATCTCCCATTCCTCTTTGGCGGGGGGGTTGAGGCTGGCCTTTGGTGACACCGACTCGGCCTGGTACAACACTGTGATGGGCCTACTTTGGTTTCCTGGTGGGCGTTTGTTGCTCTCATGCAGGACTTCTAGGTGGCCGCCATCACACTTGCCGCACCTTTTCTTGAGGCGGCACTCGGCTGCCATGTGGCCGCGCGTGCAGCGGAAGCAGCGGCGTTTCTCCTTAAGCCACTGACCTATTTCGGCTGTAGTTACTGTAGGTCTTTGAAGGCGTCGCACTGTGACAGCTGGTGTTCACTGTCACAGTACTGACAGACAGCCTTCCACTTCTCCTTAGCGTGGGGGTTGTGGCTCGTCTGCCGTGACACAGCCTCGGCCTGGTGCATCACGGTGACGGGCCGGCGGTTGTCGTTGAACCTTCTCGGTCCATCTTTAGGGTTAGAGCCACCCCACGCGAATGTGTCTATTCGTAGACTGCTGACCTCCCTGGCTAGGAAGTCAGCAAGGTCTAGGAGGGATGGTTCTGGGCCGTGGGGGTCACGGTGGTCTCTCTGCCGCCGAAAACGCTCTTGACGGGCTGGGGGGAGCTTCTCCAGTATCCGCTCCACGTTGGAATTGGCATATAGTTCATGTATCCCCTTTCTCCTTGTGACCCGAGCATCCCTACCAGGGATTGTACTTGTATAGATAGGTCATCTAGGGCTCTATTGTCTTTAGCTGGGGGGAGGCGGTCGATCTCCCGTATTTCTTGAATTACGTAGTCCCATACGCGTCCATAGCGTGCATCGAGGGCCACCAGAGCATCAGAATAGGGGGTTCTTGAGTTCGAATATGCCAGCGCTATGTTATGCGCTCTGGGTACTTTAAGGTGCTTGAGGAGGATGTTATATTTATAGGACTCGTCATGTACCTCGGACATAATAGTCTCTAAACACATGCGTAGTTCAGTATACTGTGCTCTGTCCTCACGCGTAAAGTCTGGGAATGTGGGTGTCCCAATGTAAGAGGCCATGGATGGCTGGGACACCAATGCGCGTAGGGGGAGGGGCCTCCTTGGCGAGTCTCCCCGTACGTGTGGTCGTGGGTTAGTGCTGGGTGGGAACCAGAGGCCGGGCCCCCAGGTACTGCTCCTCGGTGCTGACTGTTGGTTAAACTCACCCCTGGGTTGGGTCGGGGGTTCGTAACGCAGCGTCTCGGGGCTGAGGTCGGGGCTGTACTGTTCCTCCTGGTCCGAGATGGGTTCGTGCGTGTGGGCTTGATGTCCTCCCTCGTCCTCCGCTAGGTCTTGAAGTCTCTTAGTTAGTTTCTCGGCGACGTAGGCGGGATCTTCCCGTTGGCTGGGTCCCGTATAGACTGGTCGGGGAGGGGGCTCGGCGACGTAAACAGGTTCTTCCTGTTGGCTGGGTCCCGTATAGACTGGTCGGGGAGGGGGCTCAGCGGCGTAAGTAGGTTCTTCCTGTTGGCTGGGTCCCGTGTAGATTTGTCGGGGAGGGGAAGGTGCCCTCGACCCGTGTCGTGATGATCTGCGGGAACTCCGGGTGGAGGAGTGGGGGGTCGCCCTCTGGAGCAATTGCTCCATCATCTGCGCCTGCAGACGGTCTCGCTCCGCTTCGCGCTGTGCATTGGCGGCGTCGCGCTGGGCATCGCGTTGCGCATTGGCGGCGTCGCGCTGTGCGTCGCGTTGCGCATTGGCGCGGTCTCGTTGGATGTTTTCTTCAACCTGGAGGCGCCTCTCTTCCAGTCGGATGTGTTCTCGCTCGCTCTGTTGTTGCGCTTGGAGACGTTCTCTTTCCACTGCCGAATGTTCGCGCTCACTCTGTAGGCGGTTACGCTCACTCTCTTGTTGCGCCTGGAGACGTTCACGCTCACCCTGGAGGCGGTCTCTTTCGGTTGAAGCTGTCAGCGTGGCGATCAGGGCTTGCGCTAGTCTCTGGTCAGCCTCGCTGGGGGATGACGCTGATGAGGGTGATCTGGCGTTGACAGGACTTGGTGGTGACCTGTTCTCTTTACGCGCTCCGAGGTCTATCTCTAGCGCGCTGCTTCTTCTTTTCTCCCGCTCCCCGAGGTCCATCTCTGAGACGCGGTATTCTTTATCCTTTGGCGCTCCGGGGTCCATCCCGGTGGCGCTGTCTTTATCCTTTGGCGCTCCGGGGTCTATCCCGGTGGCGCTGTCTTTATCCCCCGGCGCTCCGAGGTCCATCTCGGTGGCGCTGTGGTCGTCGGGCATAGTCAAGTCAGGTCCCGCTTGTCCCCCCCGTGAGCTAAGTCGATTTCGCTTGGACCCGCTTGGGTCTCTACTTGTGGGGCCGACAAGTCGATCAGGTTGGGCATGCTTAAGCTATTAGTTTTATCCGTGCTTAACGTCTTTTTAGATAAGCTAGGAGGTAGAACGACAGCGTAGTCCTCCAAGTGTGGAGGGGGCTGACGTTGGCGCCTAGGGCGCTCTAGTTTGGGAGAGCCGTTTGGAGAGTGTCCGCCGCTGGCCATATCACTATTAATATGATTAAGATTACTGATACCCTCCGGCTCGAAGGACCAATTGTAACTGAGGGGTTACAAAACCCTGACTGTATTAAAGATTGTGATAGATTAAACCACTACTACATGTACTTATTATTACTTGCCAGACAGTACAGCTAATTATGGCAGACACTCAGAATAGACGGCACGGTGACAAAGAAATATCATTTATAGTATTTATTATTATGCAGTAATTGTACAGAATGGGAATTAAGGGTCGCGCTTGTATGGCGAAGAATATGAATAAAGTCAGTGAGTAGCAAAGTCAGTTGGAATGAATAATTCCTAAGCTGGGATACTAGACTAAACGCCGCCTGGCGTAGGATGGCACTATAGGGGGCAAACGATTGTACCGCTGGAGACAGGGGGTATCCTCCCAGAGATGTAAGCTCTGGAGGAAGGAAGAATGTTCGGATACTCAGTCTGTTCACTTGAAGAAAAGGAGGTTCTCGTACGGAATCCAGTCCTTATAATCCAAATGCTCAGCAGCAAAGCAATAGCTGTAATCCAATTGCTCGATAGCAATGACGATAGCCAGCTAGCTTCGGTCCTCGAAGCTAGCCCGAGGTAAGATCTTCAAGGTGGTTAAATCCAAACGACAGTGGGTATTAACGAGGCTCTTCTCCACGGTAGTACGTTCCACAATCACTATAATCCAACCAATACTGGTTCTGCAATCGCCGCAGTAGGTTCCAATATGCACATGTCCAGTAGTTCCACGACTAGGCCCTCCTCGTGTACTGGCACTAATTACTAAGTCCACGCACACTTGCTAAGGTTTCACTAGTTACTAAACGAACGAACTGCTGGGTAATGCTACATACCGAACGAACTGCTGTAACACGATTCACACTAAATGACGACTCTTTACTTCACATTAAGCTAAGTCGAACTTGACGTTACTGCATTAACTCTGACACTTTTACTATTCACTTTGCACGTTAGGTTCACAACACTCTGTTTAGACGAACTGCTTCACACTACATTAGAATCACACTACTGCTGCTGCGCCTTCCACGATATATATACTTAAGTGGCTTTCTAGTTCCAAGCCTCAGCTCTCGTCTCGAATCAATGCGCCGGCACCAGGCATGTTCCAACATGCCCAGACTCGCCTTTGAACCTGACTTCAGGGGCGCGTTGCCTGGCGCCGAGAACGTCAAGGGCATTATCCAATGAGGAAAGTGAATATTACTAGGATTCAAACGCAGGCTTAAAGGGATATAGCTTATATATATAAATAATATACAAGTTATATAAAACAATAAAACGTAGATTCTCAGCTTTAATCTGGCCCTTCACAACAGTTCTAATATATAATATAATGTATAATAATAATATAATAATATATAAATCCACCAAGTCGGTTTCTGCCTCTACAGCCTACGTGTCTAATGAATGAACAGTAGGCTTATATTATTCTAATTACTTGTTTCATTAGGATTTAGTAGATATATATGCTCTGCCCTACGTACAGTAACGTACAGTACACATATTAAGGCCGCCAGAGTCGGGCGTACCGTGAGCGGACTGCATGGTGGACTGTACTACAGTCTACGGGGCGGGCAGCGCATGTATCTTTGCTGCTCTCCTAATAAAACAAGTCATTAGAATAATATAAGCCTATACTGGGTTCATTCATTACGCGCGTAGGCGATACAGTACTGCACGCACGCGTGTGTGTGTGTGCGCACGCGGTGCGGCAGGTGCACCACGAGCTGTACTATATATGATGACAATACATTAATTTAATCTCATTTTGATCGGTCGCAAAGCGCTTCCGCAACCATTTTCCCATGGCTGCATCATTAGTTGCCTTATAAGGAGCTCTGGAGGCGTTGTTTTGTATGCAAATGACCTGAGGAGCAACAGGTAAGTCATAACAAGCTTCTTTTTTAATAACACTCTTTTTTTATAACACTCTTTTTCCTTCCAGAGATACACTTTGTATCTCTGTGGGTCTCTTCTCATTCTCATCATACAACAAATTTACAATACGAAGTCGTTTGAGAATGCAGAATAAGTACGTAAATCGAGTTACGAAGGAATTCCTTGGTAACTTTTACGTATGTCCATTCGAGTATGAGGACCAATGTGGGGAAAGCATCAGCTTCTTTGTCCTCTACACAACTCAGGAGTATTGCCCTCTGCGGGAGCGATGCACAAGATTTAATATTCAAAGTGATCAGCTACATGTTGTGCAAGGTCATCAGGCTGCAGGCAGAACATCAGTGGAGCGCTGATTTCATTTCCATCATCTGCAGGGCCTGTGGATCAAAAGCAAGCAGGTCATTCATGATGATTCATTCATGAAATCTGACCATTTAATATGCACATCCATGTTCAGTACTTCTCATACATATTAGACAGTTTACAGTCATAGTATAGCTTCAGTAATACCTTCATCTTGTGCTTCTGTATCAATATTATCTGCATTTCATCATTGATGTTTGGTTCTGGCCTTTTGGTTCCATCAACTATTTTCAGTAGGAACATTTCCGTTTTCAGTCATTCAGTTTCACTTTGATTAAGGATAAGGATAAGGATGAGCTTTATTAATCCCCCTGGGGAAATTTGGTGACATACACATACAGCCATAGCCTCATTATACAAATATATCACAATCATTACATTTGACAGTAATAATGGGACACATCAATTCAAAACAAGCATGTACATTTGTTGAAAACATGCCGACTACAGTATGTCTTGAGACAGCTCTATGCATAGTCCGCTGCAGATCAACAAGGCTCTACCAGGGTAGTGCGTCTGCACGATTCGGAGGGAGGGGTTGGGAAACTTTTACCCTAGTCCACAGTTGCAGTAGGGGGGGAGTGGGGTGTGGGCTCTAGCTACAGTTGCCGCTAGCTAGGGGAATGGGGGTTGGGAAGGCGAGACAGCCTTGGCTCCCCCCCCTTGCCCGCATATTAATTAGCTGCTGTCAGGCGCCGGACAAACACGGGAGGAGGGGGGTGGGCGGGGGGTAGGGTGGGAGGACCGCATACCACTCTCTCTTATCTTCATTCAGCTCTGGATCATGACCTTGATTCGCCTATCCTCTCCCTCTCTCTTGTTATGGCTTGGGGTGGACACACACACACACACACACACACACACACACACACACACACACACACACACACACACACACACACTCAGAAGTAGAAAATGCTTCCTGAATGAAAAATGCCCCAAATTAATCATGATTTAGCGCAGCTTGTATTTTCACCGCAATATCCAGAATGACTGCAGATCTCCGGTGTTCATCTGCCTGGTACGCAGCAAGTCTCTTAAGCAGTTCAAGGTGGCAGACCTCAATCTTGGCCAGTGTAAAAGCCAATGACTGAAGTCCATCCAGTGATCGCTCCAAAATCGACAAGCATGAAAACGAAAATCCAAATATCCTCAGCATCCTCAATTTCTATGGGGTAGACGCACAGCTCTTCCAAGAGCCCCACGAGTCTATAGTGCATACCTGTGTCAAACTGCCCGCCACGTCATTTGATGTGGCCCCCAAGAGCTCTGGTAAAAAAATATATATATATTTTTTTTAACATTAATCTTGGGTTAAAAAATAGCGGCGTTAAAAGAATTGTGGGTTAATGCGTTAATAAAGCTTTAATTTGACAGCCTTAGTTATTACATATTCTTACACATACATGTATGTTGAACATCTGAGGTATTGATGAAGTAACAAAGGAAAAAAGCCAAAAGCACTTGCTCCTCAGACATTCTTTTACAATTTTACAGCCCAAAATACAAAAAAGATCCAGACGGAATAGGTAACAAAGGGTTGAAGAAATATTGTCTGAACTGTCAGATGCAAACTGGCTGTGTGACATAACCGAGCATCTCGCTCAATTTAATAAAAAGCTGTAGGGACGCAAACAAGTCCCACCCAAAACTTGACCAATATAGTTGTGAACTGAGACAACCCTTATTTTGTTATTTTTGAGTACAGTTACAGTTGTGTGTTCATGCAAACACATTTCATTACGAATTGAAAATGGGGGACCCTGATATAAACAAGTCGAAAGTCTTTCTCTGGTCTGCATCCCCTTAACAATTGTGTGTATTGAGCTGTACTGTACTGTACCCATTCTGCAATCTGTTAATTAAAGTTAATTAAACTATCTTCCATTAGTTGGATGTATGGCCTCTGCAAGGTTGTGTGCAGCCATTTGTTTTTGTAACATCTGCTACATCTGTCCCACGGGGTCCTACTAATCACCCCAAAGTACCAGAAAATACCCCAAAATACCCCAAAGTATACCCCAAAATACCAGAAAATTCCCCAAAATACCCCAAAGTATACCCCAAAATACCCCAAAGTATGAGAAAATACCCCAAAATACCCCAAAATACCCCAAAGTATACAGCAAAATACCAGAAAATACCCCAAAATACCCCAAAGTACCCCAAAATGCCCCAAAGTACCCCAAAATACCCCAAAGTACCAGAAAATACCAGAAAATACCCCAAAATACCACAGAATACCCTAAAATACCCCCAAAGTATACCCCAATGTACCAGAAAATACCAGAAAATACCCCAAAATACCCCAAAATACCATAAAATACCCCAAAGTACCAGGAAATACCAGAAAATACCCCAAAATACCCCAAAATACCCTAAAATACCCCAAAGTATACCCCAAAGTATACCCCAAAGTACCAGAAAATACCAGAAAATACCCCAAAGTACCAGAAAAGACCGGAAAATACCCCAAAATACCCTAAAATACCCCAAAGTATACCCCAAAGTACCAGAAAATACCCCAAAATACCCTAGAATACCCCAAAGTATACCCCAAATTACCAGAAAATACCAGAAAATACCCCAAAATACCCTAAAATACCCCAAAGTATACCCCAAAGTACCAGAAAATACCCCAAAATACCCTAGAATACCCCAAAGTATACCCCAAAGTACCAGAAAATACCAGAAAATACCCCAAAATACCATAAAATTACACGATTACACACTATTACACTAGCACACTATTACACTATTACACGCTATTACACTATTACACTATTACACACTATTACACTATTACACACTATTACACTATTACACTATTACACACTATTACACTATTACACACTATTACACTATTACACACTATTACACTATTACACTATTACACACCATTACACTATTACACTAGCACACTATTACACTATTACACACTATTACACTATTACACTATTACACACTATTACACACTATTACACTATTACACTATTACACTATTACACACTAGCACACTATTACACTTTTACACACTATTACACACTATTACACTATTACACACTATTACACTATTACACTATTACACACTATTACACTATTACACACTATTACACACTATTACACTATTACACACTATTACACTATTACACACTATTACACACTATTACACTATTACACTAGCACACTATTACACTATTACACACTATTACACACTATTACACACTATTACACACTATTACACGATTACACTATTACACTATTACACTATTACACACTAGCACACTATTCCACTATTACACACTATTACACACTATTACACTATTACACTAGCACACTTTGACACACTATTACACACTATTACACACTATTACACTATTACACTATTACACACTATTACACTATTACACACTATTACACTATTACACACTATTACACTATTACACTTGTGACGTACCTGGGTACGTGGGTTGGTCATTACATTATTACTGTATTTATGACACCTTCTGAACATCAGGTTAGTATATTTAATGTGTTATGTTTTGTATGTGATGTGTGTGTGTGTGAACATGAGAGCTAATGCTGTCTCTTTTCTCTCCCTGTCAGGTGCTGCCTATTCCTACTGAAGAGTGCTGATTGCCTAATGAATGACAGCTGATGGCAATCATCTGGAGAGGGATGGGTAGCCAAATACCTGACAGCACACACACGTCTGGGCGCCTCATTCTCAGTCAATTGCCAGCGACCAGAGTAGAGTGAGGTTGCCATTGTTCTCCACTGTTGTGTGGGAGATAAATATATTGTTGGGCACTTTGGATTCATCCTACACCGTGAGCTATATGGTTAGAGTGGTGATTCATCCTACACTCCAAACATTGGGGTTAGAGTGGTGTTCATCCTACACTGTGAGCTGCATGGTTAGAGTGGTGTTTCTTTGTTTATCCAGGTGAGCTTGTACCGTTAAGTATATATATGTAGATCTTGTTGGCCTTCTTAGATTCATCCTACACTGTGAGCTGTATGGTTAGAGTGGTGATTCATCCTACACTCCAAACATTGGGGTTAGAGTGGTGTTCATCCTACACTGTGAGCTGCATGGTTAGAGTGGTGTTTCTTTGTTTATCCAGACTTGTTTATTATTATACTTACCTTGTTTGTTCTCCCCTTGCCCTTCTCCCTGTCTGTTAATTGTTTGTGGGTTGTTTTTTTCCCTTTGTGGCCGATCTAAACATCAGTGGAGGATTCAATTCCTACCCGGCATAATAAATATCATTTACTATTTTTGGAACAACGTCTTGTGTTTATTATTACCTACCTGCCCGGGACTATTTTGAAAGCATTTACTGAGAGAGGCTGTTTCTGTTCATGTACAGCCTGCTCCAGATACTCTTCGGTGCGGTCGTTAGACCTTCGTACATGACATGGGGGCTCATTAGTTTGCACAATTGTATAGTTCCTTGTTGTTATGTGACATGTGGACTTGTCGATTGGAGCGTGTCAGGTAGGTTGCGTTTTTTCATTTGGTAAGTTGTATTATTATATATCCATTTTTACGTGCTTCACACTTGACTGTTGTAAACCATTGTTGTAAGTTATGCTCTTAACCATTCTATTTTTTTCCACATAGGTAAAGGGTGGATCACCTGCTTGGTTAGGGGGAGGGGGGCACGCGTTGTCTATTCCGGTGGAGTGCGCAATGAAATCGGTAAGCGACTGAAGATATGTGTAGTCTCATTCCGCTAGGGAAGTAGTTTAGACGGGGTAGTTAGTGTTACCCAGTGTGATCCTAATTAGGTGGTTAGAACCGACATTTATTGTTTTCATGAATGTTAGATGTGGATATTAAATCGAATTGGTCAGGTTGTCATACTGCATAATGTGGCTGTTGAGTGTTGCACAGGGACATTATTGAGTACTATAGGTGAGTGGCTATTTTGTGGGGCCTATTGAAGTCTGATTCGGTGTAGTATTGTGGGTAGTATTGTGTGTTGCTACGGCAGTATACTTTCTTTCATAAACTGTATTCAGAGTACAGAGTACAGAGTGCAGAGTGCAGTGTGCCGAGTATAGATATTATTTTTTTCATGAGTAGAGCTATGGAGGTTTGTGATCAGGATGTTGGTGTGTCGGATCCTGAGAGTTTTGACTCTGCATTAGGTCATATGGTAAAAGGATGTCATACGCTGAGGAAGCGACAGGAGAGAAGAGGGTCAGCTCAGAAACCAAGAGGTGTGGGGTTGATTGGTACAGTGTCATGTTCTGACCGGAATAGCTCTCTGAAAAAAGAAGGTGATGGCTGTTTTAAACCCTTTCTGTTTGATGGGTGTGTGTCACTGTCGGGTGACGTCTGTGACCAACGGAAGGTGAGAATACTCCGTGATACAGGTTGTTCTCAGTCATTCATCCTGGCTGATGTCTTACCGCTAAATGAAGACTCATACTGTCAGTCTAGTGCGATGGTAAGAGGTATAGAAATGGGGTGTATGCGCGTGCTGTTGCATACGGTGCATGTACAGTCAGATCTTATCACAGGTTGTTTTCCGGTCGCCGTTCGCCCATGTTTCCCTGTGGAGGGCGTTGAGTTTATCATGGGGAACGATATTGCTGGGGAGAGTGTGATCCCTGTGTTGGAGGTTGAAAACGCTCCATTAACTGACTTGTGTTGTGATGAATTGATTAATAATCACCCCAATGTTTTTTCTGCTTGTGTTGTCACCAAGGCACGGGACAGGAAGCGAACTCAAGCTTTGGCGTTGAGTGACTCTGTCAGTAGCGAGGCTATCGCTGAGGACAGGGGGCCATCTATTGGAAGGATGGAAGAGGTTGCTGTAAGTAGCGTTCAGGGGAAGCTGGTAATTCCCAATTCTGCTGGCGTTTCACTACCACAGACTCGTCAAGCATTGATCACTGCTCAGCACAGTGATTCCTGCCTATCAAGTTGTTTTGCGGCAGTGGCCAGTGCTACTGCTAGTAGGAAACAGACTTTTGTGATAGAGGGGGTGTTGCACACCTAGACCGGGTGTTTATCGACTAAAGGATTTGAAAGGAGACTTTGGATAGAAATGGGTAATTTGATGCTGTAGACTCCAGTTAACAATCAGAATTACTTCTACTGAAACCATTGAGGTGTGGAGAAGACTGGAATACAAAGCGTCAAATTGTGTTGCCGATGATATGTGGACATTACATGTAAATGGTGGCACGTGACCATGTGTAGTCTGCTAATTTAGGTATTGCTAAAACTTGTAATAGTGGGGACGCCAAATCAGGGGGTGCAGCCGGCTCCCCTGCGCTCCGTTCCGGACATGGGGGAACCTTTTGAACATGTGTCTGTCATCTGCCTAAAACAAGGGGGGGGAATCATTACATGTTGACAATTATATGTGGTTCCACCCGTTTCCCGGAGGCGATACCTCTGAGGAAAGTTGTTGTTGCAGCCGTTACCAAGGTTCTGATTTGAGTGGCATCATTTTGGATCCTGCCCATGTTATTTTTGTGACGCCATTTTTTGAAACGGGATGGGCGCTGTGATGGTGCCAGGGCAATGTGCTGATTGTTGTTTCCCTGTGTGCTGTCCTGTTAAGCGCGATGAGATGGTTTTTTGTGTTTTATTTGTTTTCCCAGGAAGTTTTCCAGTTTGTTGTCTCCTGTTGACAGGACGGTATCGGCGGAGCGGCCTGTCAAAGTAGAGGTGGTTGTTGTTTCTGTTTTCCCTGGGGTGTGGTACTAATCGGATGTTGGGTAATAAGTAATAATGTTTTGCTAACCCTACAGGTTCGCTCTTATGGGGGGAGGTGTGACGTACCTGGGTACGTGGGTTGGTCATTACCATTATTACTGTATTTATGACACCTTCTGAACATCAGGTTAGTATATTTAATGTGTTATGTTTTGTATGTGATGTGTGTGTGTGTGTGAACATGAGAGCTAATGCTGTCTCTTTTCTCTCCCTGTCAGGTGCTGCCCATTCCTACTGAAGAGTGCTGATTGCCTAATGAATGACAGCTGATGGCAATCACCTCGAGAGGGATGGGTAGCCAAATACCTGACAGCACACACACGTCTGGGCGCCTCATTCTCAGTCAATTGCCAGCGACCAGAGTAGAGTGAGGTTGCCATTGTTCTCCACTGTTGTGTGGGAGATAAATATATTGTTGGGCACTTTGGATTCATCCTACACCGTGAGCTATATGGTTAGAGTGGTGATTCATCCTACACTCCAAACATTGGGGTTAGAGTGGTGTTCATCCTACACTGTGAGCTGCATGGTTAGAGTGGTGTTTCTTTGTTTATCCAGGTGAGCTTGTACCGTTAAGTATATATATGTAGATCTTGTTGGCCTTCTTAGATTCATCCTACACTGTGAGCTGTATGGTTAGAGTGGTGATTCATCCTACACTCCAAACATTGGGGTTAGAGTGGTGTTCATCCTACACTGTGAGCTGCATGGTTAGAGTGGTGTTTCTTTGTTTATCCAGACTTGTTTATTATTATACTTTCCTTGTTTGTTCTCCCGTTGCCCTTCTCCCTGTCTGTTAATTGTTTGTGGGTTGTTTTTTTCCCTTTGTGGCCGATCTAAACATCAGTGGAGGTTTCAATTCCTACCCGGCATAATAAATATCATTTACTATTTTTGGAACAACGTCTTGTGTTTATTATTACCTACCTGCCCGGGACTATTTTGAAAGCATTTACTGAGAGAGGCTGTTTCTGTTCATGTACAGCCTGCTCCAGATACTCTTCGGTGCGGTCGTTAGACCTTCGTACATGACACACTATTACACACTATTACACTATTACACACTATTACACTATTACACACTATCACACTATTACACTATTACACACTATTACACTATTACACACTATTACTACTATTACACTATTACACTATTACACACTATTTGGGGTACTTTGGGGTATTTTGGGGTATTTTGGGGTATTTTCTGGTATTTTCTGGTACTTTGGGGTATTTTGGGGTACTTTGGGGTATTTTGGGGTATTTTCTGGTACTTTGGGGTATTTTAGGGTATTTGGGGGTATTTTCTGGTACTCTGGGGTATACTTTGGGGTATTTTGGGGTATTTTCTGGTACTTTGGGGTATACTTTGGGGTATTTTAGGGTATTTTGGGGTATTTTCTGGTACTTTGGGGTATACTTTGGGGTATTTTGGGGTACGTTGGGGTATTTTGGGGTATTTTCTGGTATGTTCTGGTACTTTGGGGTATACTTTGGGGTATTTTGGGGTACTTTGGAGTATTTTGGGGTATTTTCTGGTATTTTCTGGTACTTTTGGGTATACCTTGGGGTATTTTAGGGTATTTTGGGGTATTTTGGGGTATTTTCTGGTACTTTGGGGTATACTTTGGGGTATTTTAGGGTATTTTGGGGTATTTTGGGGTATTTCGGGGTATTTTCTGGTACTTTGGGGTATACTTTGGGGTATTTTGGGGTACTTTGGGGTATTTTGGGGTATTTTGGGGTACTTTGGGGGTATTTTGGGGTATTTTCTTGTATTTTGGGGTATACTTTGGGGTATTTTGGGGTATTTTGGGGTATTTTCTGGTACTTTGGGGTATTTTGGGGTATACTTTGGGGTATTTTCTGGTATTTTGGGGTATCTTTGGGGTATTTGGGGGTATTTTGGGGTATTTTCTGGTACTGCAGCTCACAGTTGTTAGTTCTGCCCCTCTTGACTGTGACAAAAAGGTTTTGAACAAACTTAATGTCATAGCTTGTATTTGATGATATTCTTCTTTGTTATTTAGTTGAATGGTTTGATCATTGATTGATGGAGTAATATGGGGTTCTGATAAACTAAAATTATTTGTTAAAATAACATAAGCTAACATATATTTTTACATCTATGCAAATGCATATGTACTATGTATAACTTGAATAAGTAATAAATACAGAAACAACATGTTTAACAATATGTAAATGAGTAGCTACATTTATTTTACATTACATTAACATTTATACAGTCTTTGGCCCTTTGAGGGCAACCATAATGCTGATGTGGCCCTCTGTGAAAATGAGTTTGACACCCCTGCTATAGTGTAACCAGATTGGAATGTTCCGAGAGGGCAAAGAGGATCTGCCTCATTTTGCTTCCTTGACAGAGCTTCAGGAAGCAGTCGGAGAGCAGTTGAGGAGGAGGAGGAAGAGAAGAATGCGACCGTCTCTGAATAGTCCTGAATCGTCAACATGCCTTGGTAGTGATGTGGCTATACTTCCTAAGAACTGATTGGACACAGATAGGGATGGGCCTGAGTAATGGATTAAGCTGTTTAAGCCAAATAAGTCTACTTGAGTAATTCATGTGAGTACTCGATCTGGGAAAACATTACTCGTGCCCATCCGTAGACAGACCCACTATCTTCATGAAGGGTATGACAGGTGACAACAAGAACCGTTCAAACGTGTTCAAGTCCTGTAAACCATCTGGGCCCCGTTTCATGTACCGGGATAACCGAGTTAGCCGGATAACTTTAGCTGGATAACTGGGTTAGCCTGACTTTCCGATTTCATGTACCTGGATTTCCCAAATCACCATGACAACATATCCAAAAGTTTGAGCCTGGTCGAAAGCAGAGTTCAAGTTCAAGTTAGCCTGAACTATCGCCACGCCCCCGCAAAGAAGTGACAGCCCGTTTCCTGAAACTATTCCCACAGTCTACGATCTGCATTATACCATTCTGAATTACGTTTTTGTGCTCCATTCTTCCAGAGGGGGCTTTTGAAATGTAAAATAGACCCAAAATGCTGATATTAAATTCACTTTGTCCTAAATAATGCACGTTATATATACCGTGGCGACGGTGGCGCTCGCTCGTGCGATGTACACATGATGTGGTTATTTTAATTGTAACTGGGATTAAGATGTCTGATGAGATGCGCTGTTTGACGGATTTGAGAAATTGAATGAGCCGTTGACGTCACATTAATGAATGAGGATAAAGAGATAAACTTCATTCAAAACAAAGGATATTCTAAACACGGGTCTCTCGTTCATTAATGTATAAACAATGAATTTATCCCATCTGGCCCAGTGGCCCAGCGGTAGTGCTCAAGCCTCCCAATCCACCGACCGGGGTTCAAATCCCCGTGTTTCCAATATGATTTTTTTGAATATAATATTAATGATTATACGCCAAAGTAGCCTGGTTTTAAGTTAAAATATTATAAATCTACATGCATTGAGGATGTCATTCTTTATATAGCTCTCAACGTGCACCAAATTGAATTATTCCTATATTGCAAAAAGAAGGACCCCGGTCTTGAACCCGGGTCGTCCGTGTGGAAGTCAAAAGAACAACCCGTTGGACCACATTGGAGATAAGTTAAATATTGACTATACATCAATCAATGGGCAAGAAAGCCGTCTCGTAATTCTGTATAACAGTTAACTAGTTATTTTCGCTAGCAAGATCTCATTTGATTATTCAATCCAGCAGGCAAGTTTAAAGAAATATAATCTGATTGATTGAGGTAATGAGGGACTTAGAATTAGCCTATAGATAACGCATTTAACTTGTCGGCGAGGCGATTGAGCCTATTGCAATCTGTCAATAAAGTCTTAAATCAATTAATCAATCAATGCCGTTGAGAATCAGGGTCTCTGCCATCGATACGTGCTGGCTTTCCACCTAAAACGGGAGCGCGCATCTAGCCTGACTTGAGCCTGACTCTCAAGTCTGGCTTGAGTTAACGAGACTGAATCCTCCTTTGTGAAACAGGAAAATCCCGGCTTTGAACATCGGGTTAACTGAAGCTGGATAATGGACATGTTGATCGACTTAGTTGAACCACGTACATGAAACAGGGCCCTGGCATACTTGCTGTGTGAAGTGTGTTACCATATAGGGCTGTAGATGACATACACCCCCTTTTTTCAAGTAAGAACATATTATTTTGGCATGTTCCATTTACTTAGCATTTTTGCAAAATGTCCTTGAATTTGCCATATACACCCTGAATAAATTTGACTGATCTTACATATTTAATTTAGTTAAAAATGCAACAAAAGTACAAAAGCTTTTGTCTCCTTTTCTCAGTTTAATTTCTCTTCACTTTAATTGCAGGTTATGCATGCTGTATGGTCAGGTCATTCTTTCTTTTGTTTTCCGCTTCACATCAGGAGCTGCATGCTGTACTGTATGGCTTCTCTCTGACACATTCTCCTGCACATGTGACTTACTTTGCCATGTTTCCATCTTCCCACTTTTATAAGTGTTTCTTTCCAGTACTGACAATGTACTGTCTTTTAACGTGACTCTCATTTGATGACTAAAACTACTGCTAGTGACAACACCTTCTTTGTTTTGCCATTTTTTCCCCCTTGTTGACGGTTACAGGTTTGAGCTCAAACTGATCAGTATCACAACAACCAAGCTTAGTTGCTAACTGCTGTACACTGTCAGTTTTTTCGAGTTTAACACACCTTAGAACAACACATCCACAGCAGGCATGCCCTAATGATCACGGATGAGTGAGTCATATACAGTATGTAAAATCCAAACTGTGGCGACTAAATACATTATCATTGATGCATATGCACCATCACTTGGTCCAAAAATGTGCATACGGTATGGTGATATACCATGTGCTTGTGACAGTGTGTGATCTAATGTGTGGAACGGTCCAGGTGATGAAGCCAGAGAAACTGTCATGGAGCTGGACTCTGTACGCATCATTGTTATGATGAAGCGCTGCAGGCAAGTCTGATACCATAATATATTCATGTTGGCCTCTGGTGGCTGTATACAGACTGTCAACTTGGAACAGCATGCCGTCCAGATCTGCTGATGTCCAATGAATTGGGGACTTTTGTCTGTGCAGTGACAAGGCTCATCAGTGCCATACAGGTACACTGCCTTCCTTTGATCAAAGAGGCATCTGCCCTGCTGCACTGAGCTGAGCACAGCACTGCATATGGGGTCATTCTGTGTTCTTTGAGCATCCATCATCTCCCTACTTCGAGCCTGTCTCACTCTTGTCTCTCTTCTTCTTTGTGAGAGGCATCTTGTCACTGCACTAATACAATTTGTATGTAAACATTCTTTATTGATTTTCTATTATTCACATTTACATTCTACTCTATCAGCTGAGTAACAATGTTCACCAAAGTGTTCAGACTTGAGTGATAGTGTTGAGTTTCAAGTTTCAAGTTTATTATTTGTCACAACAAAATACAGAATACTTTATGATGAAATGCTTGTTTCTTTATAAGCCCGAGAGTGTGCTACATACAGTAAAAATAAAGTAAGTTAAAAAAAAGTTATTAAGAAGTAAGTAAAAAGTAAGTAAAGTCAATATCCATATATACAATACAGAGTAAAATGAGTAACAGTGAGGTACAATGCAGAGGTACAAAACTTAGGGTAGGGTGCAAATGAGGCATGCATGTAGTGCAAATCTCTTTAACCTCTGAAGGAAACGGGTGTTTTTGGGTGTTTTTCAATGTATGTGATGTATAGATTGGGGGGAGATGAGAGCATCTAAAGGGGGCCGGGTCAGGGGGGCAGAAATTCAGACGGTGATAGACGGTGGTTCAGAGCGAGCAGGGTGTTAGTGTGAGTACCACACTGAGCAGGGCAGAATGTTTTGAATTCCCCAGTACATCAACAATCTGATAGCAGCACAGAGCAAGGGAGAGGGGTGACATCCTTAATGAAGCAGTAATGAAACGTTTAGAATGGGTGTGAAAAGTTATTAGTGGTTGTCATGACAGCGCATCGCATGACAACCAGAAGGGGGCGGGCCGTCGTTGCTATGACGAAGATCATATAAATCGAACAGTGGTTCCGGGTAAGGGCAGACTACAATCTGACTAGGACTGAGATCACACTGAATAGAGACTCTCTCCTCTCATCACGGAGAGGGGGGGGGGGGGAGGGGGAATGACACATCATCATTAGCTTTGGCTAACGGGAGAAGGGTTCTGGCTAGACAAGGCCTGAGCCACCATTGGACTGAATAACAGCAGAGACGATAGCAATGAAAATACAATCTGATAACATCTGGGCTGAGGTTTCTGTTTATATCAATAAACAACGCTCTTTCAAAAAAGGTGCTGTCGAGTGTCGAATTCTTACGAAGGTGGAGAATTATTATGGTTTGCGGATTGCACTAACGGGGAATGATAAGGATTGTATCAGCCAGTGTATGAGACGTCGGAGAGATAAAACACAACGCAGATGGGGAGATGATTACACAAGCCAAACAGATGAAGACGTGATACTGGCCGATTTGATCAGAATCTAACACCTCTTAACATGTGCCCCCAAAATTGGTCATTTTAGTTTTAGTTTTTGAGGACTGCATACCTTTGCAAACCAAAATACTATACTTTATACTTATATCACATGCATGGGCCTGGTCTCTTTTGAAAGATGACATTCTGAAGTATCCGATACAATAAAGAGAATTCACTTTTAGTGCTAATGAAAGGTCTGAACTTGAGTTGTAGAAAAACGTGTTACTAACGTTTTTCTGTAGTAGTTAGTAGTCCAGAAGTAGTATTTCCCCAGAAATAGTATGGCTGAAACGACACCATGGGTCCATAGCCTGTTGTCTTGTGTGGTAAATGACCAGATTTAATAAAAATGTTATGGTTTGCAATGCGACCCCAATTGCACGACACAGGTAATCAGAGTTAGCCAAAACAAGGGCATGATTTATTATATACAAAAAAGCGGCACTCAGCCTTTAAGGGGGGAAAAACACCAAAGTCCATGAACACAAAAAATGCGGCACTGTGCCTTTAAGGGGCGCACAGGCAGGAATCCTCTAGTACACAGGCAAAGAGGTACACAGGAAATCTTCCAGAAACACGGGCAAAAATGCACAGGACTCTTCATTGAACACAGGCATCCTCCCGATCAGAATGCTGCCGACGGGCAGCGCAGCAACCAGGGGGTCCAAGGGGAATGGGGTGAGAACATGGGCATCCTCCCGTCGAGTAATAGAGAGCGATGGCGAGCCTCACCCCAGGAACGGGTCCATGTAGAGGGAGTTGGGAAGTAGCCGGCAGGACATCTGAAGTGGGAACACTGGGATCCTCCCGTGGAGTAATAGAGAGCGAAGACGGTGTCCCACTCCAGGAAACGGCGACAGGTGGTGATGTACAGGGGTGGCACGACGTCTCACGCCGGAGACGCGGCAGTAGATGGTAGTAACAAGAACGACCCGACAAGGAGTGGAGGGGAGTCTGCAATACAAGTACTCTCCCGAGCTGATTGCAAACTCCTCTCAGGTGCGTGAAGCAGAAAAAACGGCACGCCCCCCTCGTTGGGCTGCATGCAGAATTCCTCCAGCCCTCACAGTACCCCCCCCCTCCACGGAAGCCACCCGGCGACCAGCCAGGCCCGCAGGGGCGGGAATGAAGGGGGAAAAATATCTCAGAGAGGCACCAGGGAACTGACCTTGCTAGATGAAGGGGCAGTCCTAGCAGTGGGGAACAGGGTAGCTACACACAAAGTGGAGGCCATGCTAGCTGGGGAAGCGACACATAAAGTGGGGCTAGCAGAGGGAACAGGGTTAGCTGCCAGGGCATAGCTAGCTACAGGGCCTATGCTAGCTGTAAGGCTACATCAACATAGAGGCTGTGCCAGCTGCTGGAGCTAAGCTAGCAGACTGCTGGACTAGCTGAGGAAGCCGGTTAGCTGCAGGGGCTTAGCTAGCTACAGGGCCTATGCTAGCTGTAAGACTACATCAAAATAGAGGCTGTGCTTGCTGGTTAGCTGCAGGGGCTAAGCTAGCATACGGCTGGACTAGCATAGGAGAACAAGCTGGCTGAAAAGACAGACCTAACTGTGGGGAAGCTACACATGGGGTTAGCTGCAGGGGCTGACTCACATACACTGTCTGTGCCGGCTGGGGTCGTCGACTGGTCGGGTCGTACTGTTATGGTTTGTAATGCGACCCCAATTGCACAACACAGACAGGTAATCAGAGTTAGCCAAAACAAGGGCATGATTTATTATATACAAAAAAGCGGCACTCAGCCTTTAAGGGGGAAAAAACACCAAAGTCCATGAACACAAAAAACGCGGCACTGTGCCTTTAAGGGGCGCACAGGCAGGAATCCTCTAGCACACAGGCAAAGAGGTACACGGGAAATCTTCCAGAAACACGGGCAAAAATGCACAGGACTCTTCATTGAACACGGGCATCCTCCTGACCAGAATGCTGCCGACGGGCAGCGCAGCAACCAGGGGGTCCAAGGGGAATGGGGTGAGAACACGGGCATCCTCCCGTCGAGTAATAGAGAGCGATGGCGAGCCTCACCCCAGGAACGGGTCCATGTAGAGGGAGTTGGGAAGTAGCCGGCAGGACATCTGGAGTGGGAACACTGGGATCCTCCCGTGGAGTAATAGAGAGCGAAGACGGTGACCCACTCCAGGAAACGGCGACAGGTGGTGATGTACAGGGGTGGCACAACGTCTCACGCCGGAGACGCCGCAGTAGATGGTAGTAACAAGAACGACCCGACAAGGAGTGGAGGGGAGTCTGCAATACAAGTACTCTCCCGAGCTGATTGCAAACTCCTCTCAGGTGCGTGAAGCAGAAAAAATGGCACGCCCCCTCGTTGGGCTGCATGCAGAATTCCTCCAGCCCTCACAAAAAATCCGTTCATAATGAGTGATTAGGAGCAATTTTGGTAAACTGTGTAGCGTTCCTGGTTTCTTTTTCCTCATAGACTTAAATTCATTCTGTGGTTTTTCTCTTCCTGTTTTCGCTCATGACTTTTTACCTAGATACCTGATTCCTACATCCCTCATTGGAAAGCCACACTCATTGGCTACAACCCTGTCCAATAATTTTCGAGATCGCCAAATGATTGATGGAGCTAGAGCCCTGGGAGTCGGAGTTGTATTTGTACAACACCGTGTACTTCGGCGCACGCCTCACATATCGGCATGTAACTTAAGAACCGCTGAACGAACACCTGAAACGGCTATCGACAGGCAAAAAATAGGGCTTTAATTCTATATATATATATATTGTATACAAAAATATGCACACAGAGCCACTAGAGGTCGCCAAAGCGCCAGTGGGAAAATCATCCTCAAGAGGGCCCACATGTGGGGTTGCATGTTAAGAGGTCTTTAATAATAGATAAATATAAAGTGTGTTAAAGTGTCTAAAGTGAGTAAAGTGATTGGTAAGGTGAGTGTTTAAAGTGAGTGTGTACATGTGGATGTGTGTGCAGTAGGTGTAGATGATGGGTTGTTACATAGTGTCATTGTCATTGAGCATCCTTCTGAGTCTCTGTACTGGCCATGAGACTCTGGTAGCGCTTGCCTGACAGCAGCAGTTTAAAGAGGCAGTTGTTTGGGTGCCTAGAGTTTTTGATTATTCTCTTAGCCTTGGCCCTGCAACGCTTGTTATAAATGTCCTGGAGAGTGGGAAGCCCACCTCCAATTGTGTGCTCAGCTGAACGGGCCACTCTCTGTAGTCTGCTACGGTCTTGTGCAGTGCTATTCCCAAATCAGGAGGTGATGTTACCAGTCAGGATGCTCTCTATTGTGCACAAGTAGAGAGAGAGACAGGACGATAGTTGTCTATGATGGTGTGACTCTGGCTTGTTTTAGGAGGTGGGGACCACCCCTGAGTTGAGGGAGGAGTTGATGGTTGCAGTTAGGAATGGGAGGATGTCTGGTGCTATGGTCTGGAGGAGTGGGGAGAGTAACTGGTCCAGCTGGCATGTAGTGGCATGTAGTGTCAAGGTATCGGCGTCTGTAATGGCGGCACAGTGGTGTAGTGGTTAACACTCACAGCTAGAAGGTCCAGGGTTCTATTCCCGCTTCGGGACCAGGTTGCCGCGTTGCCAGGTATCCAGGTGGGGTATCTCCCGAACCTTTCTGTGTGGATTCTGCATGTTCTCCCCGTGCTCGCAAGGGTTTCCCCTCCAGAATATAAACCCAATGAAAAAAGATGCAGAACAGATCGCTAATGCTGTTGCGTCCCTGACAAAGACGGACAGGAGCACATGGATTGGTCCTCGGGCTCGGCCCCATGCCATAGCCCAGGGGTGACCAACCCGCGGCTCGCGAGCCGCATGTGGCTCTTTGCACGTCAATGTGTGGCTCTTCCATCCAAAAAAAAAATTATGTCACTTATTCCATAAGGACGTAGGATAAACATTTACAGATTTTTTTAAAATGGTCAATTTGCATGTTCTTGGTATCTGAATCTAGGGACATCTATGGATCTCAGGGAATGTATTCCCAGGGTCAGAAATAGTGTGTCTGTTACTAGGCTTGAGTAAATTGTAATGAACCAAAGGAGAATATCAATTATATTTATTAAAAAAAAATTATCTTTGACTGTGAATAACACCATGCTAAAATGTATCAGACCTGAAAAATCTAAGCAAATTAATAAAGGGAACATGATTAAACAGAAGGTTTTGTAGATACAGTACTGAATTCTTCCATCTTTTTTATAGTGTACATTTCTCCACCATTTTTCAACATATTGCAACACCGTTTTTTGCTAGACATTCAGAGAAAGGTAGAGAAACTAACTGTGTTCTGTTTTATGGCAATAACGTTCAGGTTTGTGGGAGATAATCCCAAAAAATAAGAGAAATAAAAAAGTAAATCCAGAGATGATTGACAGGGGCTGGCGTGAGCTGGGTAGGGTCGTTTTTCTAAATTCAAAAGCCCTGAGTCTATTCCTTCAAAAGACTATACTCACTTTTGGCTGCTCCACTTCCTCCTGTCAATATGCGTCAGTTTCTGACTCAATGCCCTGAGATTTTATAATCTTACATTTCACTAATAACAGTTAAGTCATAACAACCCTCTCAAAAGAATGTTACCAGGTGAGTTGGCCTGTAAATTAGTCTGTGGCTTCATGCAGGGTACCAACATTGAAAATACAATAATTACTGTCTTGTTCTCTTTACGGTTGGCAAAGCCTTGAAACAAGTCATATCCATGTTTTCTGCCGTCTTTGTTTGTCCCCCATGGCCTACATCAAAAGTGGTTCAAGCCTAACAACTAGTAGAAATGGTAATATTTCACAACGGCGGGGCCCACAAACCCATCCACAAACTTTCCAAAAAGTACCCCTTAGGCTGATTTTTGGTTCAGTGTTTCAAAATGATTTCATTTTGATAATCCTAAAATAATTGGCAAAGCCTTCAAACAAGTCATATCCATGTTTTTTTTCTGTCGTCTTAAATTAATAAATGAGTTTGTCCCCCTTGGGCTCCATAAAAGAATATAGTCTAGTGATCTGAGATTCTGAGAACATTGCCCATCGGCTACTAATAGTATGCTTTCTAGTGATGTGTCGGTCGAGAACAAAACGGCTCTTTGAAGTGAACAACAGGAGCTGGCTCCTGATTGTGAGCCGATATTATTATTTTTGGGTGCACGTGATTGGTCAATAATATGTGTGGTGTTGTCTGTGTGTCCACGCTGAGCAGAATGGGGAGGGGGGGGGGGGTTACAGACACACACAGCACAGACCAGGGGTCGGCAACCTCTGCAATCTAAAGTGCCATTTTCCCCCCTCCCACAAAATAAAATTCATCTGGAGCCGCAAAACCTATTTACCCTTAACTCTTTGACTGCCACACTATTTTTCCATCTTTACTCCCTGGAGCCAGCTTTTTTTGACCATTTTCACGATGTTTGCAGACCCATCGTATATTCTATATTATAGCTATGGAGACATAGTATGGCTCATTTGACAGGCACTATTTATACTCCAACATGGAAAGATCCGTTTATTTCTACATGCCTTCATTCGTGCTCTATCCCATACTAAAAATCTTTGTGTTTAAAAATAATCCAGTCTCGCTTCCTGGAACAGGAGATATTGTCACAAACAGGTAATTTATGACAAATAGGGAGTCCACACGTGATAACAATTTAACAAAGAATGATTTATTTAAACCTATCTAACCACACAAAAACATAAGCACATGAACACTGGAATGTTTTGTATTAGAATCAGTGGTGAGTGCAGTGTGTGGATGAGTGAGTAGATATGCTGTGGTGTGTGTTTGGTGTAAGTATCAGTGTTACAATATGTTAAAGGATGCAGCTTGGGTGTTGGTACAACCTGTGCCTGGGAGTGGAGAAAGCAGACAGAGAGGGAATTAGACAGAGACACATATATTGAGGTGCAGGCAGCTCTGCTCTGCACAGGTGAGTCTCATACAGTTAACGAGCCACCCACTCCACCATGCTTCCTGGTGAGTCAGACTCTCCATTTAGCAGGTAGAGTGGGGGTCGTCACAATATGATGTTTTGTGCTGCATGCGCATAATTCGTGCGGGTTTCTCGCCTGAAACCTATATTATTTTCAGCTCAAAGGTAAACACGACCATATAGTTTCTATTCAGAAAGCCATCATGGGGGCGGGGACGTTTTCTGATGCTGGGATCGTTACAAAAGCATGTTTTATGATGGGGTTCGGTAAAATAGTTCCAATAGCGGTCGCCATTACTGGTAAAGTCCTCAAGCCTCGGAGTGCTCGGGCCCGGCTATAACACGGAAAAGAATAGGTTACAGACTATAGTATTTCTATGATTTACCAGAAATGCTGAGTCCAATGTAGTCCGGTGAAAACGCACGTTATCATCCATAAGTGTGATCTCTTGAATCTTGAAAAGTGTGATCGTTTTGTCCTCTTCTAATAGTCACCACAAGTCGTGATCGCCATAGCTCACTGCTGCTCACTCTCTCTGCTTTGAAGTGGCCCCACACTAGCCCAGTTCAAAACGTAGGCAATACTGCCACCTGTCGGGATTCGATCGTCATTGCAATTTCAAGCTCTCAGAATGAGTCACAAAGGTCGGCGCGACTGTTTAGAATAAGAAAATCGAAAAAAGGATCTAAAATCGAGATATCTCCGGTTTGGAGCTCAACACTTGGATTTGAAACACGAGAAATCTCGTGTTTGGCGCTGAATGAGTTAAGGTGAGAATCACGTTTCTTCAACTGTAGAGAACATTTACTTCCTGTTCCCAAGCATACCTTTATGTATTTCCCAGTTTCCGTTTGTAACTACTTGACGTACTACACAATATTCTATCTTAAATTGTCAGTTGAATGTGCAGTACTTAACCTCAGCTCTCTGATTATACGTGCCATGATCATGCGCTAGCTAAACTGCAGTAGTTTAGCAGTGTTCAGTAGGTTTAGCACAGGTTGACTACACTTAGCTGAGGCAAAGTTGAGACATGTTTTGTACATTAAGAATTTGTAAAATCTTTCAAATGTATGTTAATCTTTTGTCCTTGTTGATTGATAACTATAATAATCAAACTATATAGTATTGGTAAACCATGATGTTTCTGTCTAAATCTGTATGTAACGTGCAGTCACCTTTAGATTAAACAAAGTGCCTGCTATCAAGGGGCTAAACTACTCAAGTGGTAATCCTCGAAAACGTTAAACCTAACTCTTGTTCGCTGTTACGCTTGGTACGCTTCTTTGGCATGATGGACCCAGATGGCAGAGTATAGATGAGACCGGAGACAGAGCGTGACGAAGAACAGTTTACTAACACACAAGGTACATACACGACACAGGTAACATTTAACAATGACCGCGCCCAGCAGGGCAGGACAGACAGGACTATATACACAAGACTAATTGACAAGACACAGAGGGTAATTTACAAACAAGACACAGGTGTGGTAGACAGAAACAATAGAGCACAGAGTACTGGGAAAACAATAACAAACAACCAGACTAAAACATAATTACAAACCACAGACAGGGAAACACAAGACTAACACAGTGGAGACAACAATAACAACAACACAGATAGTACACATAACAAACACAACTGACAATAAACAATAATGAGTTGATGTGTGAGCTGATGCCAGATCGGCATCAGCCCACCGGTTGGAAATGATGACTGAGAGTTATTGTTATTGATGGGAGGTTGTGAATATAAATGTCTGGATCCTGATCCCATAGGACCAGGACCGGAGGAAGTGTTACAGTACCCCGCCCTCGAAGGTCGACTCCCAGGCGACCCAACAGGCCCCCCGGGAACGGGGAGGGTGGGGGGGACGGAAGCCGCATCAGCGAAAAGAGGAGGGGGGAGGACGGGGGTTCGAGGGACGGGGCCTGCGGGAACAGGAACGGGGGGAGGGGGCTGACGAGGAGGGCTGGAGCAGGGAAGGATGGGAGGAAGAGACGACGGCTCCGGAGCGCGACCTGGGGCTGGGGTCTCCACGGTGGCGAGACCCCCCGCCGAACCCCGAACCGGAGGCTCCCTGGCGACAGGACGCGGTGCAGGACCCCCAACCGGGGTCCCTCCGGCAGCGGAATCCGACGTCGTCCTCCAGGTCTGCCATGGTGGTGGCTCGTTCTCTGGAACCTCCCAGGGCGGAGGAGACCTCGACCAGACCGGCGAGGAAGACCTGCGGTCCTGGGAACCCCTTCCCCTGGGGCTGTGGCGTCGGGATCCGCGCCCCGTCCCCGACGCTCCCCTGCGGACCAGGCGACTCCCCACCCAGGGATCCAGCACCGGGGTGGCCGCGGCGCAAGCACCCGATGTCATCGGCGCCGCTGGCCCAGCCACTACGTCCCATGGTGCCAGACCCAGAGCGGTCGCCTGGTCGGCACGCAGGACGGAAGCGCCCAGGATCCCGAGCGCGAAGCTGGCTCCGTCTCTCCTCTCTGCCGGGTCCAAGTTCGGCGCGGTCATTCTGTTACGCTTGGTACGCTTCTTTGGCATGATGGACCCAGATGGCAGAGTATAGATGAGACCGGAGACAGAGCGTGACGAAGAACAGTTTACTAACACACAAGGTACATACACGACACAGGTAACATTTAACAATGACCGCGCCCAGCAGGGCAGGACAGACAGGACTATATACACAAGACTAATTGACAAGACACAGAGGGTAATTTACAAACAAGACACAGGTGTGGTAGACAGAAACAATAGAGCACAGAGTACTGGGAAAACAATAACAAACAACCAGACTAAAACATAATTACAAACCACAGACAGGGAAACACAAGACTAACACAGTGGAGACAACAATAACAACAACACAGATAGTACACATAACAAACACAACTGACAATAAACAATAATGAGTTGATGTGTGAGCTGATGCCAGATCGGCATCAGCCCACCGGTTGGAAATGATGACTGAGAGTTATTGTTATTGATGGGAGGTTGTGAATATAAATGTCTGGATCCTGATCCCATAGGACCAGGACCGGAGGAAGTGTTACAGTTCGCATGTTAGCTAATTGTAACAATGTATGGGTCAGTTTGAATGCTCTCTATTGGCGATGGAAGAGCAAGTTGACTGGATCAATTTCTAGGATGCAACTGACACAGGCACTTTCTAGGCACAGTCAGGAGCGGACTAGCCATCGGGAAATTCGGGAATGTTCCCAGTGGGCTAGGGCTGGGCGATACAGCCTCTAAATGATATCACGATATTTTTTGACATTTCCTCTAAAACACTTAAAAATGCTTGATTTAACCCTTTGATGCATAGTCACACCAACATGATGATTATAATAGTCTGACACACTAATACAGAAACATTTTATTAACATCTAACACAATTTATATAAAAACTCTTGGGTGCCTAAGCCTTTTGCACAGTACTGTGTTTTCTATCCACTTTAACCACACACACACAATGATGCTTATACATTACCTTATTATAGCCAATTCGCACATTTATATATACATATATTATCTTTAAAATGCCCGAGTTCAATTTGGATTTAGTATAACCAGGCGTGCATTAGAACAGATAATGAAATCTACTGTAATCTACTGTACTTTAAAATTTTACCCACAGTGCAACCGTTTTGAAACTAATTTCAGATCTAATTGTTCCTACATGCTAACAATAGGGAGGAGAAACTAACTGTGTTTCAATATTTGTCAAAAACTTTACCTTTTGTGGCTTATTATCGCGAATCATAACAGTTATTGATATGATTAATTCAGAACGCTGAACTTTGAAACCCCACAGTATCTGACAGGAAGTGTAGTTCGGAAAAATTCCAACGCTGGTCGACAGCTATGCATCCCCTCTACAAAATGGCTGCAAAAAGACTACAATTCCCATGGTTAAAAATGTCCATTTCCGTTTCCGTCTTGCAATAGACTTAAAACTATCTAATGGCACTTTTAACCTATTGCTAAACTAACGTATTGATGCTAATATACATTCTACATGCTTTTGTGACATGTTAGTGATGTTAATACTTGAAAACGTTTGATTAAAAAATCGCAACTTAAATGCAACACTGAAAAATATTGATTTATGACCAGATGTCATTTTTGGGGTTGGTACCGACCCCGTGGGGTGGAACAGGCAATAGTTGATCATTATTGCAAATGGGTCATGAATCACCTTGTTGGGACTTAACTTGCGATAATGATTGGCTTGCTGTATATTATCTAGAGCTGGGCGACACTATTATCACGCAATAATACAATTGACACCGTTAATCTATTTCTCAAAGTTGGGTCTGCATTGTCCTTAAATACTTGCCGTAGTTCCCAGCTGTGGTACCCGGTGATTGCACAAGTACCGGAGCTGTAGTCAGAATAATGTGTCAAAATAAAGTAGTGGTCCGGTAATCATTGTTATACAGGTGAGGTTAAGAAGTCCTCAGGATATAACACAATTCGGCGATGAGGACGTCTGAATCTGCGCAATGCAAGAAAGAAGAAGTCCGTCGGGAGCTTTGTTTACATTATTAACGTTAGCTTAGCGAGGTAGCATGTTAGCTCACGTTGCTCGGGCGGCACATGGAAACATCTACAAGAGGAGGAAATCCACTTTACACACTAAAGGAAGGATCGACTGGACTATCGTGAGTGTTTACAACAGAAATGGCTTGGGTTATTGGAAATATTGGACCGTTTGATGACAATGTGGAGCAATATGAAATGAAAATGGGGGACCCTGATGTAAACAAGACAAACGTCTTTCTCTGGTCTGCATCCCCCTAACAATTGTGTGTATTGAGCCGTACTGTATTGTACCGATTCTGCAATCTGTTAAATAAAGTTTTCATTCATTCATTCATGGAACTTCCACTGAATTTGTTGAGAAACCTGCTTCTGCAGCAGTCTGTGTGTGAGCAACCAGTCAGCAGCATTGTGAATTTAGAGATTCACTAAAAGACACATTGAGAGACAGGTTTGTGTGTGGATTAATAAATGAAGGTGCACAGAAGAAACTACTGACAGAGAGTGATTTGACACTGGAGAGATCTGTCAATGTCAGTGTAACAATGGAAATGGCATCAAAGGAAGGGCACAGAAAATTACGATAAATCTGGTTTTAAAAGAAACACTGGAAATTACAAAAAGAAGAGACATGTTCATGCTGTTGAACAAGGAGATAGAACAGCTAGTGACTCCTCAGATGAAGAGGAGAGGATAAATCTCCTCCTCTGGTCATTTTTATTTAGCCATTTTAATCTAAATTAATCTAGATTAACTCCAGGATTGCAGATAGATTAATCTAGATTAAAACAATTAATCTATGCCCACCTCTAATATTATCCTTTTCATAATAATGGCACCCCCTCCTTTGAATGGGTGACTTCAACCTGCCTGACTCATCTCAGTCAGATACAGTGGTCTCTCTCCTACAATCCTCTGACCTGACTCCCACTCTCATGCCTCCCACTCACAAAGCAGGCAGCTCCTTGGATCTCATATTCTCCCGTAACTCCAGCATCATTAACACCACGGTAACTCCCCTTCATGCACCTGACCACTACTTTATCTCACTAACTCTCATGCTTAACCCCAAGCCATCCACTCCAACTCAAACCGTCTCAGTCAGACGCAACCTGCCCCCCTCTAACCTCTCCTCTGACATACTATCCGCTCTACCTTTGACTGACACCTTCTCTGCTCTCCCGCCAGATATGGCAACCTCCACCCTTCTCTCAGCCCTCTCAACCTCATTCGACAAGCTCTGTCCCCTCGCTGAGAAACCTGCCCGCCGTTCCCCATCCACTCCATGGCTGATGGATGCAGTGAGAGAAGAAAGACAGGTCCTGAGAGCGGCCGAGAGGAAGTCTAGAAAGACACACCTCACTGCTGACATCACCACATATCACAACCTCTTGTTAGCTTTCTCCGAAACCATTACTACTGTCAAAGCTTCTTTATTTCACCATCGGATCGAGGACTCTGCCAAGAACCTTCACAAACTGCACGCTACCATGTCCTCCCTCCCCCCTTCTCTCTCTTCCGAAGACTTTGCGATTTCTTTGAGAAAAAAGTGGAGAACATCCGCAGCTCCTTCTCCCAACCCCCACCCATTCCAAATGCTGAATCGAGAACCTCATCCTTAATAATTTTTTTACTGGACTTTTAAGAAGTCTCTATTCATTGCACACATTGGCAATGTCATCATGCAGCAACACACACATGCGATGGGCGGCACACACAGAAACACACACATGCTATTTTTTGGGGTCGCTGATGAAATTTCATCTCTGCGCATGACCCATCCCGTCGTCCTTCTCCCTCAAGGGCAGCGGGGAGCAGACATGGGCTATGGCAGGGGTGGCCAACCAGTCAGAGATTAAGAGCCACAAAAATGACTGTGGTACCACAAAGAGCCACACCATATACCAGCGTTTCTCAACCTTTTTTTCAGTCACGGCACCCTTCATGTGTTTATAGGTCTCACCCTCTGGCCTCTGAAGTTGCTAATGTCTTTTTTATTTGGGCCTCACAGGGTTAAAAGTACCCTGTGAGACCCACGGTTGCAAAATTACAAAATCACTTTTAGCCATTTAAAAATAAATCTGTAAATGTTTATACCCTTGTGCCTCCTTAGTGCCTTTTTCCTGTTTTTAGCTTTTTTTTGTGTGTTTGTGTGTAGAACGGTGGCTGTGTTGATGATTATGTCATGAAATTGGGTCTGTTTGCTTATTTTACATATATTTACAGAATTTGAAAATATAATCATTTTGATGGCTCTAAAAAAATAGTTACACACTTTAACTTGGGAATTAACCATAAGGGTTTATTTCTTGCAATTGACTCCCATGTTAAACGCTGTTCCTTGAATCTGTAATTACACATCTAATTTTCGATAAAAAATAACAGATGAATGCTTGTTTATGATCCAGAACGCCACAAGACTCTCTGGAAGCACTTTTTTTTATTTTCTTATTTACCGGATTTGTACACACAGTGGCGTAATTGTCCTATGCATGTTTTCACCATGGGCCGTGGGGTGGTGCCAGTGAGTCTGGAGTAGGCAGAGTTTCTAGCCCAGAGGGGCTGCCGATTTGGGGGGAGAGATTTGTTTGCTCCGCGGTGGAGTTTGTCCATTGGAATTAATCGGAGTAACCTTGCTTTTGGATAATTTTTTTCTGCGTTTGGGACCAAAATGCAGCAAATCGTTACGTAAGTACAATACTGTGTCTGTGCATACACGTATCCTACGGTTCAGGTGTGGCTGGTGGTGTGAGACGCGCGGCCGCTTGTGTGCACCTCGAGGCGGCCAGCGTCAGCGTGAGGCAGGCCCCACCTCGCATCTCTCTCTCCCAGGACCCGTCAATTGGTCACCCTAACCCCGCTACATTTCTACCCGATGTCAGGGTATTTTATAACGTTAGCGTTTCGCCATTTCCTGACCAATATGCTTAAATTTTTTTCTTCGAATGAGCACATAATGTGAGTATAATGTGCAGCTGGTTGAAACTCTGGGATATTATGTATACAATGTAGAAATAATGGAAAAATCGCATGTTGTGTATTTTTTTTTTTCATAAAACACATATATCAAACAAACAGGAATATAAGGCGTTACAATTCGGAGAATCTTTGGAATATTTTATATATATGTTGAGCTAGGTTATTAGTGGTATTGGTCCTATGGTCCTGTGGTAGTGCAATACACTGTTAGCTACGGATGAGGCACTGGGTCTTTATGTACACTGCTATACAATGCTATATTATACAATCTCAAGTTATACTATACTATTCTTAAAGTGACCTTTCCTTTTGTAAAGTGACCATAAGTGTGAGCATGTGCAGCATGAGCGTGTGTGTGTGCTCATGTTAAAGTGGCTGCTGGTGTGTGAGCGTGTACAGTGTGTGTGTTGTGTGTGTGCTCATGTGTGCTTGTGTGTGGAGAGTTCAAGGCTCTGATGGCCTGGGGGAAGAAGCTGAGCCGAAGTCTCTCTGTCCTAGTTGCTGGTGTTCGCAGGCGTTTGCCTGACCGCAGCAGCTTGAACAGGCTGTTGTTGGGGTGGTGAGGGTCTTTCATTATTCTGCAGGCTCTGGATTTGCACCTCTTGTTGTATAGGACCTGCAGGGGTGGTAGTGCAATACCCGTGGTACGCTCGGCTGAGCGCACCACTCTCTGTAGGGCCTTCTTGTCCTGTGCCGTGCTGTTTCCATACCAGGCAGTGATGTTTCCAGTCAAGATGCTCTCTACAGCTCCGGAGTAGAAGGACTGGAGTATCTTCCCAGTATCTTCCTTAACTGTCTCAGGTGGTAGAGGCGCTGCTTCGCCTTTTTTTACGACTGAGTCTATGTGTGTTGTCCATGTCAGATCCTCTGAGATGTGGACCCCCAGGTACTTGAAGCTGCTCACCCTGTCCACGGTAGCCCCGTTTATCCTCAGTGGTGTGTGTGTCCCCTGCTGTCTCCTCCTAAAATCCACAATCAGCTCCTTGGTTTTACCAATGTTCAGGAGCAGGCTGTTGTCCTGGCACCAGCGTTCCAGTACCTCAACCTCCTCCCAGTAGGCCTTCTCGTCGTTGTCCGAGATCAGACCCACCACCGCTGTGTCGTCTGCAAACTTCACTATGGAGTTGGAGCTGAACTTGGCCACACAGTCATGTGTGTATAGTTAGTACAGCAGGGGGCTCAGAACACAGCCCTGGGAGGATCCGATGCTCAGGGTGATGGTGTTGGAGGTCTGACCCCCCACCCTGACCGCCTGGGGCCTTTCACTCAGAAAGTCCAGTATCCAGGCGCTCAGAGCGGAGCTCAGACCCAGCTCGATCAGCTTGTCCACCAGTCTGGTGGGGACTATGGTGTTGAACGCTGAGCTGTAGTCAATGAACAACAGTCTCACATAGCCCCCCTTCTGGCGGTCTAGGTGAGAGAGGGTGCTGTGCAGTACTTGGGAGACTGCATCATCAGTGGACCTGTTTAGCCTGTAAGCAAATTGCATAGGGTCCATATCACTGGGGAGGGAGGCACAAATGTGATCCTTGACCAGCCTCTCAAAACATTTCATGGCCACAGAGGTGAGTGCCACCGGTCTGTAGTCATTGAGACCTGTTGGGGAGGATTTCTTTGGTACCGGGATAATGATAGACATCTTGAAGCAGGCAGGGACCACTGACTCCGCCAGGGATAGATTACATGTATGTACACATCTATAGTCAATTGGTCCTGTTGTTCAACTTCACAATGTTATTTGATAGTAAATGTGTTTATATGTCCCACCCTCTGGCCTCTGAAGTTGCTAATGTCTTTTTAATTTGGGCCTCACAGGGTTCACCTCTTATGCCCGATATATACAGTAAAAGTGTATATTTTCAGCATTACGTTTATTTACCAATGATTTTAACCTCTTGAGCCCTAGCCCTATTTTCTGAAAATCTGATAATCCCGAAAAATAAGATAAATAAAAAAGGAAATCCACAAGTGCATCCACATGATTGACAGGAGCTGGCTTGAGCTGGGTGGGTAGTGTGGTTTTTTTGAAATTCCATCGAAAGCCCTGGGTCTCCTCTCCTCATATGACTACAAACAAAATCTGACCACATCATCTCCTACAGACTCGCCCTCACACAAACCAAATCCTCCTTCTACTTTGACGTCATATCTAAAGGTCAAGGAAATTCCAATGCCCTTTTCTCCACCATCACCAAACTCCTCCAGCCCCCTGACGACCCCCTCCAGAGCACCTCCTCTGATCTATGCAACAGATTCACAGAATTCTTCCAACACAAGATCGATGTCATCCACCAGCAGCTCCAGTCTATTCCTGTGTCCCCAACACCTCAGGGGCGACAGTGGCTTGGGAGGTAGAGCAGTCGTCTGGCAATCCGGAGGTTCCCGGTTTGATTCCCGCTCCTCCCGGGCAGCGTGTCGATGTGTCCTTGAGCAAGACACTTAACCCCTAATTGCTCCCGATGAGCAGGTTGCCACCTTGCATGGTTGCCTCCGCTGTCGGTGTGTGAATGTGTGAGTGAATGGGTAAAAATGTGAGTAACAAATTGTAAAGCGCTTTGGATAAAAGCGCTATATAAAAAATCAGCCATTTATCTGGTGGTCAAAAATGACCTCCTGCCCCATATCACGCACTCATTTTCATCCTTTGCCCCGGTGGACACTGACTCTATTATCAAGTTGGTGTCAGGCTCTAAACCCTCTACCTGCTCTCTGGACCCCATGCCCACCTCCCTGGTGAAGGCCGGCCTGCCTGCCCTCTGTCCTGTCATGGTAGACATCATAAACTCTGACTTGAAGGCGGCAGCAGTCACACCAATTTTAAGGAATCCGGGCCTGGACCCTGACAACCTCAACAATTTCCACTCCATTTCTAATCTCCCCTTCCTCAGTAAGGCCCTTGAGTGCACAGTAGCCGCCCAGCTCCAGAGTCACACCATGTTCTGTTTGAACCACTCCAGTCTGGGTTCAGGGCCAAACACAGCACAGAGACCGGTCTGATCAAGGTCAACATCCTCATCCTCCTGGACCTTTCAGCTGCTTTTGACTCCATCTCCCACTCAATCTTCCTAGACCGCTTCGAAAGCGTCCTTGGCATCACTGGTACCTCCCTGTCCTGGTTTGCATCGTACCTGACAACAGGTGGCAGTATACAGTATATCCCTCAGGGGGTCCAGGTCCGCTCCAGCACCTGTAAACCAAGGTGTTCCCCAGGGTTCTGTGTTAGGTCCGCTACTTTTTTACATTACCTCCTCCCACTCAGTGAGATTATAAGGAATCATGGCCTCCACTTTAATTCCTATGCAGACGTTGTGCAGATGACATGCAGCTTTATCTCCACACCAAACCCTCTGCTCAACTCCCTCACTGCCTGCCTCCAGAATATCAAAGCATGGATGACCGCCAATTTCCTCAAACTCAACAGCAATAAAACTTAACTCATAGTTGTAGCTTCCCCAGCCCTCCTTAAAAAAATCAACAGCTTTGTCCTATCCATTGATGGCTACTCCACCTGCACCTCCATGGAGGTAAGGAACCTGGGCGTAGTACTGGACTCAACCCTCCCATTCCAGTCAGACATGAAGTCAGTCATCAGGTCCGCCTTCTTCCACATCAGATGCATCTGCCGCCTCCGCTCCTCACTCTTAGACTCCTCAGCTGAAACACTAATCCATGCCTTCGCCACTTCCCGCCTCAACTATTGGCAGGCCCTGTGAGAGATAGAGCCAAGGTCACCATCGAGAGCAGGCCGGTGGGAGGGGAAGAGATAGAGAAAGGGCGTTAGAGTGGGTCACAAGAGACGTAGAGACGTTGCGCCGTTGCCATGACGTCGTGTCACTTAGTAACGAGAGAAGGGGAGTGGCTACGGGGATGGCCACCGTTGCTAGGGGAAAGACGTTATAGCTGTGAGTTTCTTCCGGTTTAAAGTAGACTAGGACACGAAGCTGACACGTAGGGACCTTGACAGAGAGACAGCAGAAATCCCTTTCACGCTAGCCGGAGGATGGGGGAGGAGGAATACCATGAGATTGCTAGCTTCGGCTAACAGGGAAGGCTTTTGGCTAACCACTAGGCCTCAACCATCATCGAACTGATAGCAGGAGAGACCGGTAGAATTAAGGAATTCAATAGACTTTTCAAAGACTTTCAGAACTGTTTCCATCTTGAGGATATGTTTTGTGAATAAACATAACGTTTGAAGGAAAGGTATCACGTTTCCAGTGTGTCGTTTTCTTCTGAGTCGGATGCAGTAACGGGGGAGATAGAGTGTGCCAGCCAGTATGAGGAGTAAGGTATAAACAACACAACGCAGACTTCACAAGAACACAGAGAGATTACTGGCTGATAACACGAATTACAACTGGCTCCCCGTCAACTACAGAATCCCCTACAAGATCCTCCTCCTCACCTATAAATCACTGCATGGGTTGGCTCCATCCTACCTGACCGACCTAATCCAACCCTACACTCCGGGACGTGGCCTCCTATCTTTTTATATGGTAGTTGTTTGGCTTTAAACATAACATTTTCTATTAAGGACATTATATACTATTCAAGAATTAAGGGTTATGTATGTGTTTGAGTTTTTCTTGCATCTGCAGTTATTGGGATATGGCTAAGCAAACTTATATGGAGATAGAAAGGTATGATTTATGCAGAGAATAGAGGCGGGAGATTAGTCCAGTGCTATGCATGGAATCAGAAGTATATTATATTTTTTATAATTTAATATAGCCTATATTTTCATTAATGTTATGTATGTAAATATGTATTTTACAGAATGTGTTCACACCAGTCTATTTTCTTTTTTTTATTAAATACATTTTTGGGCTTTCTGTATTTTTCACCCATCCCAATTTAGTCGTTATGCCAATTCCCTTCCTGGTCGTTGCACGCATTGCCCCACTGTCGGCATCGGGAGGGTGTAGAACTACCACATGCCTCCTCCGATACATGTGGAATCGGCAGCTGCTTCTTTTCACCTGACAGCGAGGAGTTTCACTCGGGGAACGTAACTGGTGCAGAGGTTCACGCTATTTCCTCCAGATCCCTCCCTGCTGAACTGCGACTGACCAGTAGGAGTCGCAGTTTACAACGACCAGGACACATAACCCACCGGCTTCCCACCCGCTAACACTGCCGATTGTGTTAGTAGGGACGACTGACCAAGCCGGAGGTACCGCTGACATCTGGATCCCAGAGTCTCTGCGGTGACAGGCGAGTGCTTAGTCCACTGTGCACACCAGTCTATTAACATAATTTCATTGCTCTCTCCTTCAGTTGCGCAGCTTCAGGGGCAGCTCATAGAGCTACATGTATAGCTTCATGCTAGAAGTCAGATGATTAACTGGCGTGAGCTGGAAAGTGTAGTTTTATGAAATTCGAAAGCCCTGGGTCTCTTCTCTCAACAGACTACACTCAAGTTAGGTTGTGCCGTGTCCCTGCGTCAATATGCGCCTCTTTCCAACTTGATGCGCTGATATTTCTATAAACTGATATTTCACTAATAACACTGGTGAATCTATCATTGGTGAACAAACGTAGTGCTGAAAATATACACTTTGAGTGCTGTTTTGACAGGGGTAGGGTCTTTACTCTTGGCTACATTTGAAAAAGAAAAAGCAATATTAATTCATACGTTTTGTATTGATCGTTTTATCGCGTGATATGAATATTGGCCCTGTAACGGGCTTAAGGGGTTATGGAACACTCTGGGAGACTCTTACGGCTTATATTCACAGGCAAATAATCTCAATGCTTACGTATTGAATGTTTGTCTGAGATTTTGGAGAAAATATTGGAAATTGATGGTCAACACCGAGCAGTTCCCTCTCAGATCTCTATAACATGAGGATTTTCCTCAGAGTTGAATTTCATCTCCTTTCCATTGATTAATCAGCGAAGCTAATATTACAGTCCAAACATAGATTCTATGAGCAGGGTGAGAAGGCTGGCAACTGACCCACCAGATACACCAAGCTGCCACATTAAGACTTCGAATGACCTGGTGGAATTCTTAAGAATTGCTCAGACTTAAGAGGTTAACTAGCAGCTATGCTGTGTCTTCTTGTCCTTTTTTTGGGGGGGGGGGGGGGGGGGGTGGTCGCGTGCAAGTAGGTGTGACTGTGAGTGGAGAGAAAAACTGGGAAAATTGCGACCCTGCTTGTGATTTCGAAGGTCAAAATGTAATACTCATTTATATCAATTTCTGATTTAGAATCGGAATCATGACACTATTAATTATAATAGTAATGATGATATTAATAATAATCAGGATGATGATGATTATTATTATTAATCTCATTGTAATTATTATATTTGTATTATTCAATGCAGTTACATTTGTATGGGATCATGTAGTACTGTAATGTATCCCTAAACAATGTACTTCTACTGTATTAGAAGCAATATAAAAATGTGTATTTTGCTGATTTGTATGTGTTTCATTTTATTTTATCTTTCTATCTTGCACAAACAGCTTTGAGTTGGTGAGAATAATTCTGCATAAAGAACAGTTCATTATGGTGCCGCTGGTTGAGGCAGCATAGTTGATAGATAAGATTATATTTACTAGTCCCCGTTGGGAAATTGTGTCATCAGCAGCACAGTGTGGAAATGTATAGAGTACTGAAGAGCATAAAACTACAAAATAAAACAACATACAATGGAAAACAAATATAAGTTGCTATAGCAAATCTATTCACTCACCAATTTGTTTACAAATGCAGACAGAAAGTTTTGTTTAATTTTAATGTAATTCAAGTAATTACAGATGCATAATATGACACAGCTGCTTTACAATCAGAAATGCAGTGTGTGCATAATATGCATGACTAATCGAATCTACTAATTAATAGATGGCTTCCGATATTCCCAGTAAAATGTGCACAAGAGCATTATACAGAATTATGTTTAGAAATGTACATCAAAGAGCATATTACCAAGTCAGAGTAGACAAGCATGGGGGACATATTGACGATTTACAGATTGCTTCTGATCATTACTGAGTGAAGGGAAAATAAGCATACAAGCAAGTTGTATTATGGACAAATGCACATTCACCAAGTAGCCTATGTACAGCACTAGAAGAGCTGATATGCAGACTATGAACAGTGAATGTAAATCTGACATATGAAACTGTGCAAAAGCAGTACACTGTAAACCCGCATGTTCAAAATAATCAATTAGTTTGAGTAGGGTATACTCAATATTCTATGAAAGTTCTACTAACTTGAATGTCTTGAGTTCGTGTGACGTGTTCTTATGTTTTGAGTAAATAAAACTCATAGTTTTTGATTGACTTGGAACTATTCACTTATTAAGTAAGTATAATGTAAAAGCATAACTTAAGTACAACTTAAGATAATTAAGTAGATACAGACTGTAAACCGCATTATGTTTTGAGTACATAAAACTCATAGTTTTTGATTGACTTGGAATTATTCACTTATTAAGTAAGTATAATGTAAAAGCATAACTTAAGTACAACTTAAGATAATTAAGTAGATACAGACTGTAAACCGCATTATGTTTTGAGTAAATAAAACTCATAGTTTTTGATTGACTTGGAACTATTCACTTATTAAGTAAGTATAATGTAAAAGCATAACTTAAGTACAACTTAAGATAATTAAGTAGATACAGACTGTAAACCGCATTATGTTTTGAGTAAATAAAACTCATAGTTTTTGATTGACTTGGAATTATTCACTTATTAAGTAAGTATAATGTAAAAGCATAACTTAAGTACAACTTAAGATAATTAAGTAGATACAGACTGTAAACCGCATTATGTTTTGAGTAAATAAAACTCATAGTTTTTGATTGACTTGGAACTATTCACTTATTAAGTAAGTATAATGTAAAAGCATAACTTAAGTACAACTTAAGATAATTAAGTAGATACAGACTGTAAACCGCATTATGTTTTGAGTAAATAAAACTCATAGTTTTTGATTGACTTGGAACTATTCACATATTAAGTAAGTATAATGTAAAAGCATAACTTAAGTACAACTTAAGATAATTAAGTAGATACAGACTGTAAACTGCATTATGTTTTGAGTAAATAAAACTCATAGTTTTTGATTGACTTGGAATTATTCACTTATTAAGTAAGTAGAATGTAAAAGCATAACTTAAGTACAACTTAAGATAATTAAGTAGATACAGACTGTAAACCGCATTATGTTTTGAGTAAATAAAACTCATAGTTTTTGATTGACTTGGAACTATTCACTTATTAAGTAAGTATAATGTAGAAGCATAACTTAAGTACAACTTTATTAACAGATTGCAGAATGGGTATAGAGGTGTGATAGGTGTGATAGGTGTGAGAGGTGTGATAGGTGTGATTGGTGTGAGAGGTGTGATAGGTGTGAGAGGTGTGATAGGTGTGAGAGGTGTGAGAGGTGTGATAGGTGTGATAGGTGTGAGAGGTGTGAGAGGTGTGATATGTGTGATATGTGTGATAGGTGTGATAGGTGTGAGAGGTGTGATAGGTGTGAGAGGTGTGATAGGTGTCATAGGTGTGAGAGGTGTGATAGGTGTGATAGGTGTGAGAGGTGTGATAGGTGTGAGAGGTGTGATAGGTGTGAGAGGTGTGATAGGTGTGATAGGTGTGAGAGGTGTGAGAGGTGTGATAGGTGTGATAGGTGTGAGAGGTGTAATAGGTGTGATAGGTGTGAGAGGTGTGATAGGTGTGAGAGGTGTGATAGGTGTGAGAGGTGTGATAGGTGTGATAGGTGTGAGAGGTGTGATAGGTGTGAGAGGAGTGATAGGTGTGAGAGGTATGATAGGTGTGATAGGTGTGAGAGGTGTGATAGGTGTGATAGGTGTGAGAGGTGTGCTAGGTGTGATAGGTGTGAGAGGTGTGATAGGTGTGAGAGGTGTGAGAGGTGTGATAGGTGTGAGCGGTGTGATAGGTGTGATAGGTGTGAGAGGTGTGATAGGTGTGAGAGGTGTGATAGGTGTGAGTGGTGTGATAGGTGTGATAGGTGTGAGAGGTGTGATAGGTGTGAGAGGTGTGATAGGTGTGAGAGGTGTGATAGGTGTGATAGGTGTGAGAGGTTGATAGGTGTGAGAAGTGTGATAGGTGTGAGAGGAGTGATAGGTGTGAGAGGTGTGATAGGTGTGATAGGTGTGAGAGGTGTGATAGGTGTGATAGGTGTGAGAGGTGTGAGAGGTGTGATAGGTGTGATAGGTGTGAGAGGTGTGATAGGTGTGATAAGTGTGATAGGTGTGAGAGGTGTGAGAGGTGTGATAGGTGTGAGAGGTGTGATAGGTGTGATAGGTGTGAGAGGTGTGATATGTGTGAGAGGTGTGATAGGTGTGAGAGGTGTGATAGGTGTGAGAGGTGTGATAGGTGTGATAGGTGTGAGAGGTGTGATAGGTGTGAGAGGAGTGATAGGTGTGAGAGGTGTGATAGGTGTGAGAGGTGTGATAGGTGTGATAGGTGTGATAGGTGTGATAGGTGGGATCGGTGTGAGAGGTGTGATAGGTTTGAGAGGTGCTGTGAG
>NC_140180.1:56626781-56723793 GCF_963971535.1 Notolepis coatsorum
ATCATGCATGCATGTCAAGCCGCATCTCCATTTTAGGTTTGTTTGCACATTATGTCCTATTATCGGGTTTGAGGGAGATTAATTTGGTTATATTGGTTGAGTGTCATGCAGGCGTCGCGTCCTCATGGCATGCATGGTCGAAGCCACATATCTCCATTTCTTTGAGCTTGTAAATTGATGTTTGTAATAGATATATATTTTTGACAAAAGGAGGTTTGAGAGAGATATTAATTCACGCTCTCATTCATCTCCGCTCTCTCTCTCCCTCCCTCCCTCTCTCTCTATCTCCTCTCTCTCTCTATCTCCTCTCTCTCGCTCTCCTGCGCTCTCTCTATCTCCTTCTGATTGATGGTTAAACATTCAAACTGTGAAAATTATGATCATGTTTTTGTAAGCTAATAGTATGAACTTGTTATATTGAGTTGTAAGTTATTCTGGTATATGTTTCATGGAGGTCTAAACGTTGTATTTTTTCCCTTGCCTTTCAGGTAGCAAGTGCTGCTGGGAAATATTCAAATGAGCCAAACAGTAAGCTGATTATTTTTAAATATAAAAACATATTTGTGAGATGGGACTGTATCGTTGAGACCAGAACATAGTTTATTAATCTGTTTCCACAGAGCTCAGTTGTTTCTCATAGTTCCAATATGGTAGTCTGGCAGTGTAAATTGTGTGCAGCTTCTTTGACTTCTAGAATACAGTTATTTAAACACTACAGACTGCAACACAGCCACTTTTCCAGAGTCAGTCCTCTTCCATGCCTCCATACTGATTGTATCTGTAAATTTAAGACGCTAAATGCATTGAGTACTCATTTGTCAAGATATCATACTGCACAACTTAGCAGTAGACCAGAACAGAGTCAGAGCCCTGTGGTAATAAAATGCCCTTTGTGCGCATTTCGGGAACCCTTTTCTGAATCAATTTTCTTAAGTCATCTCAGAAAGCATTTAAAAAAATAATGAAACAGTGACATGCCCATATAAGGATTGTAGCTATAGCACAAATGTTTACTCTTCATTCAATTGCCATAAAAGCAGAGAACACCAATTAAGTCTTGCATCAGACTTAAAAGCTGTCGTTGTTGAGGATCCCCAAGACAGGATTTCTGAGGTCACTAGTGATTTGCATGAAGAATGTCCAGGCCAGAGCATAGAAGTGGTGGATGATGATGATCAATGTGACACTGACAATCTAAGAAATCAACTTAAAATGAACGTATCTTCCTTGTTCCTAAAGATGCAGGCTATCCTCCATGTCTCAAACACAGCTATTCAAGAAATAGTAGACCACTTGAATCAGGTCTTCTCCTTATCTCAGCCATTGATCAAGGAGTCAGTTAATGACATATTGCAGAGAAATGGTCACAATATTGCAGAACCTACACTGGATGAAGTTGTTGGCGCTGTCATGAACTGCAATGTTCTGTCTACATCTACCTCTGAAGGTGCAGAGTTGTGTTCAACCAAGCGCAGAAAAAGCTTTATGGAGCGCAACTATCCATGTGTAATGCCAGTAGAGTATCAGTTGGAGCAACCAGGACATACCAGCATGTATGTTCCCATCCTTTCAATGATTCAAGAGTTGTTTAAAAACACAGACATCCTTGACAAGATTACAGAACCAAATACTACATCTGGTCAATATGTGTCATGCTCTGATGGCTCCCATTTCCTTGAAAATGAGTTACTGTCAACAGGGAATCTCATCCTACCACTTCAGCTATATATAGATGATCTGGAAATTGCCAATCCGCTTGGCACATCACGTAAAATTCACAAACTTTGTGCTATATATTGGGTCCTTGCCAATGTGCCACCAAAATACCGATCAGCATTACACGCTATACAGCTGGCAATGCTGGTAAAAGTGACAGACCTCCGTAGGTATGGATATGCAGCTGTACTTGCTCCATTGCTGCGTGTAACTGAGGGGTTACAAAACCCTGACTGTATTAAAGATTGTGATAGATTAAACCACTGCTAGTTATGTACTTTAATTACTGGCCAAACAGTACATCAAATATAGATGGTGAACACCCACAAGAACACGGCATTGACACAGAAATACTATTGGAGGGTAATTTATTATTATTAGGCAACGTTAGGTTACAGAATGAGAATTAGGGTCGCGCTTGTATGGCGAAGAATATACGTAAAGTCAGTCAAGAGCATAAGTCACTAAGAATAGCAGGAATCCTACGATGGGTCTAAGCTGACGCCACCTGTTGTATAGTAGCAATTATATAGGGCAACACCGGTACCAACTGGAGACAATGGGTTCCCTCCGGGGTGTAAGGCCTGGAGGGTAGAGGAATGTTCGGGTACTCCGTCTGAGTCAACGAGGAATAAAGAGACTCCAGGTACAGGAGTCGGTGCTTGTACTCCCTTGATCAGCAGACAAAAGCAATAGTTGTAATCCAAGATGCTCGACAGCATTGACGACAGCTAGCCAGCCCCGTCCACGAGGCAGGCCCGAGTGGTAATCCTCACGAGGTTAAATCCCAAACGATAGTGGAAATCAACGGTGCTCTTCTCCGGTAGTCACGTCCCAAATCAATATAATCCAACCAGGAATGGTTCTGCAATCGCCGGCGCCGATTCTCCTGTGTATATGTCCAACGGTTCTCGCCTAGGACTCCTCGGGTGTGGGCGACGTATTTAGGCCACACAGCCTGGATAAGTGCACTAGCTAAAGACACGACGAACCGATGGGTAATGCTACACACGGAAGAACTGTGACCGCACGATATACAATAAATGATCGACTATTGACTTCACATTAGATTAAGTCGAACTCAACGTTACTTCATTAAACTCTGACACTTTAACATTCTATTCGCATGCGGTTCTCAATGCTCTATTTAGATGCAAGGTTGCTCACTTCACCGCACGTTGACTCGTGGTGAAGGTGGGTAAGGTTTAGGTAAGGTTTGTACTGAACTTGAACGAAGCGCTGCTGTTTACACCTGCGCCGTATTTATACTTAAGTGAATATCTAGTCCCAACCTCAGTCCTTGTTTCGTATTACTACGCTGACTCTGGGCATGTTCTGACATGCCTGCAGTTGTCTTTGAACTTGCCGTTGGGGGCTTGCGCGTTGGCGCCTGGGGGCGCTGTCCAATAGGAGAGCGAATATTACTCTGGCCTGAACGCAGGTAAAGGGATATTCCGTGTATATATATAAATAATATACAAAGTATATCAAACGATACATATATATATTCAGTTTAATCTGGCCCTTCACAACAGCCGCCTCCTAATTAGTCCGCACCTAATTAGTTAAAGGAAGACAGATTAATAGTCCAGTCAACTGCTCAATGTCTGTTGTGGGGAGTAGGGCAATCTACAAAATCAGTGGGTCATGATCGTCATCAGGGGAGTCAGGGAGCCTCGGCAACTCTATCAGCCTCGCCACGGGTCGGGTGTAGGTCCGCCCCTGGACAATAACTTCTGCCGCTCTGACCTTTCCGTCGGCACCAGTGATCACTTTGCTTACGCGGCCGGCCGGCCACGCAGCTCGGGGTAGTGACTGGTCTATGATCATAACGACTGTGTCCACTTTTAAGTTGTCCCTGTCCTTGACCCGCTTCTGACGGGCTGGAAGGGATGGTAGGGAGCTTAGGAGGAAGCGGGCCTGAGACTGGTTGATCTGTGCTTGGCTGTGTCTCCACATCCTCCGTCTGTTCCTCTTGTTCGGTCTGTACCCCGTCTGAGGAGGGGCCGGTTCCGGCCGCCCCATCAAGAAGTCGTTTGGGGTGCTGGGTTCGAGGTCAGCTACGTCGCTTGGAGCGCAGCTGAGGGGGGTGGAGTTCGGAACTCCCTCTTCTTGGGCCCACGGTTCTCTCACAGGCCTCTCGTCTAATGTCAATAGCCTCTCAACGGGCTGTACGAGAGAGTGGCCGGTGTCGCTCACCTTTGTGTGCAGGCAGCGTGTAGACGTGGGTTGACTGTCAAGTCCGTAGAGGGGGCCCTGGAGCGTCCACACCAGTCGGGTCTGAACCGCGACTGGGCATCCTTTTGGTCCGATGTGGGCCGCCTCAATTAGGAGAATGAGGTCCGCGTGGTCGGAGCCTATGAGCAGGGTCGGTGTGGCGCCGTCGATGAGCGGTATAGGTAGTTGACGTAGGTGCACGTACTTCGCCATCAGCTGTGGGATGGGGTAGTTGTAGCTTGACAGGCCTATGTCGTGGCTGGTGAAGGTGTTAGTGATGCTATACTGCTTCGCGGGCTGCTCGACCGCTGCTATCGTGAAGGAGACATTTTCACCCTTTATGGTCTTCCGGTCTCTTCTAATGGTACGGATTGTCATTGTTTCTTTGGCACCCCGCAGGCCCAACTGGGCTGCGGCGGAAGCGAGGAGGAGAGTCTTTTCAGACCCATCGTCTAGGACGGCGTAAGTGTCCAGGACCTTGTCCTCGTAACTCAGGAGCACTCTGACCACTTTGATGAGCACTCGGGGGCTCCCGCTATGCTGGTCTATGTGGAGCACTCCTGTTGGTGGGTTGCCTTGTCGGGCTAGTCCTTTCTTGTGGGCCTCGCGCAGTGTATCGCAGAGAGCGTGGTCCTGTGTGTTCGTCCTACTCCACTGATCCATTTCGGCGGGAGTCCGTTTCTGGTAGGCTTCACACCGTGACATGGAGTGTCCGCTGCGGCAGTAAGTACACCAGGGGGGGGCCTATGGATCTTCTGTAGTGGTGCCGACTCGCGGTAGTCCGAGTAGCACCGTGACTCCCAGTGTCTGCTGTAGCAGTCAGGACACCAGGGGGGGGGTCCAGGACTGGTTTGTGGTGACACCGCCTCGGCCTGATACATCACCGTGACAGGCCCACTTTGGTTTCCTGGCGGACGATTGTTGCTGTCGTGCAGGACCTCCAGGTGGGCGCCGTCGCACTTGCTGCATCTTTTCTTTAGGCGGCACTCAGCTGCCATGTGGCTGCGCACGCAGCGGAAGCAGCGGCGGTTCGCTTTGATCCACTGACTCACCTCGTCAGCGGTCAGCCTCTTGAAGGTGTCACATTGAGACAGCCAATGTTCATTTTCACAGTACTGACAGACAGCCTTCCACTTCTCCTTGACGTGGGTGTTGTGGCTCGTCTGCCGTGGCTCAACCTCGGCTTGGTGCATAACTGTCACGGACCGGCGGTTGTCATTGAACCTCCGCGGTCCATCTCTAGGGCTAGAGTCACTCCACACGAATGTGTCCAGTCGTAGACTGCTGACCTTCCTGGCGAGGAAATCAGCTAGGTCTAGGAGGGATGCTTCTGGGCCGTTGGGGTCGCGGTGGTCTCTCTGCCGCCGAAAACGCTCTTGACGGGCTGGAGGGAGCTTCTCCAGTATCCGCTCCACGTTAGAATTTGCATACAGTTCATGTCTCCCCTTCTCCTTTTGGGACCCCAGCATCCCTACTAGGGATTGTACCTTGATAGAGAGGTCATCCAGTGCTCTATTGTCTTTGGCTGGGGGGAGGCGGTCGATATCCCATATTTCTTGGATCACGTAATCCCATATGCGTCCATAACGCTGGTCGAGGGCCACTAGAGCCGCGGAGTATGGGGTGCCTGAGTTGGAATATGCCAGCGCTATGTTATGCGCTCTGGGCACCTTGAGATGCTTGAGGAGGATGGCATATTTGTACGACTCGTCGGGGACGTCGGACATCATAGTCTCCAAACACATGCGTAATTCCGTGTACTGTGCTCTGTCCTCACGCGTAAAGTCTGGGAACTTCGGTGTGCCAAGGTACGATGCCATGGATGGCTGGCACATCGGTGAGCGTAGGGGAAGAGGCCTCCTGGGCGAGTCTCCCCGTACGTGTGGTCGTGGGTTAGTACTTGGTGGGTACCAGAGGCCGGGTCCCCAGGTGCTGTTCCTCGGTGCTGACTGTACGTCAAACTCACCCGTGAGTTGGGTCGGGGGTTTGTAGTGCAGTGACTCGGGGCTGAAGTCGGGGCTGTACTGGGCCTCTTGGTCCAGAGTACGTTGCTGCTGGTGGGCTTGACATTCCTCCTCTTCCTCTTCCTCTTCTAGGTCCTGGAGTCTTCTAGTCAGTCTCTCGGCGACGTAGGCCGGTTCTTCCCGTTGGCTGGGTCTCGTATGGACCGGTCGGGGAGGGGGGTCGGAGACGTAGACAGGTTCCTCCTGTTGGCCGGGTCCCGGGTCGCTTTGTCAGGTAGGGGAAGGTGCCCTAGACCCTTGTCGTGATGATCTCCGGGAGCTCCGTGCAGAGAGAGGGGTTGTCGCCCTGGCAATCAATTGTTCTATCATCTGCGCCTGCAGCCGGTCGCGCTCTGCTTCGTGCTGGGCATTGGCGGCGTCGCGCTGTGCATTGGCGCGGTCTCGTTCGATGTTCTCTTCCGTCTGAAGGCGCCTCTCCTCCAGTCTTATGCGGTCGTCCTCACTCCTTTGTTGCGCCTGGAAGCGCTCTCGTTCGGTTGCAGAGTGTTCGCGCTCACTAAGGGCTTGCGCTTGGAGTTGCGCGTGAAGGTGCTCTCGTTCCGCTGCAGAGTGTTCGCGCTCGCTTAATTGTTGCGCCTGGGGGCGCTCTCGTTGTTCGCGCTCGCTCATCTGTTGAGCCTGGAGGCGCTCTCGTTCCATGGCAGAGTGTTCGCGCTCACTAAGGGCTTGCGCTTGGAGTTGCGCGTGGAGGCGCTCTCTTTCCGTGGCGGAGTGTTCACGCTCACTAAGCGTCTTTGCTTGAAGCCGGTCGCGTTCACCCTGAAGTCGGTCTCTTTCGGTGGAGGCTGTCAGTGTGGCGATCAAGGCTTGCGCCAGTCTCTGGTCCGCCTCGCTGGGGGATGACACTGGCGGAGGTGACAGGGCTTGTTGGAGATCTGTTCTCCTGGCGCGCTCCGAGGTCTATCTCCTGGGCGCGGTTCTCTTCACTTGGTTGTGTGTCGGGTTCTATCCCTGGAGCGCTTTCTTTATCCTGGAGCGCTCCGGGGTCTATCCCGGTGACGCTGTCTGGAGGTATAGTCATGTCATGGCCCACCTGGTCCCCCCCGTGAGCTGAGTCAGTTTGGTCTGAACCCACTGGGGTCTCTACTGGCAGGGTCGCCAAGTCGATAGGATTGGACATGCTTTGACTATCCGCTTTATCCGTATTTAACGTCTGTTTAGATAAGCTAGGGGGTAGAACGAAAGCGAATTCCTCCAGATATGGAGGTGGCTGACGTTTGCGCTGCAGGCGTTCTAGCTTTGGAGAGCCGCTTGGGGAGTGTTCACCGCTGGCCATGGTTAATATTAATATTATATTAAATATTACACTGATACCCTCCGGCTCGAAGGACCAATTGTAACTGAGGGGTTACAAAACCCTGACTGTATTAAAGATTGTGATAGATTAAACCACTGCTAGTTATGTACTTTAATTACTGGCCAAACAGTACATCAAATATAGATGGTGAACACCCACAAGAACACGGCATTGACACAGAAATACTATTGGAGGGTAATTTATTATTATTAGGCAACGTTAGGTTACAGAATGAGAATTAGGGTCGCGCTTGTATGGCGAAGAATATACGTAAAGTCAGTCAAGAGCATAAGTCACTAAGAATAGCAGGAATCCTACGATGGGTCTAAGCTGACGCCACCTGTTGTATAGTAGCAATTATATAGGGCAACACCGGTACCAACTGGAGACAATGGGTTCCCTCCGGGGTGTAAGGCCTGGAGGGTAGAGGAATGTTCGGGTACTCCGTCTGAGTCAACGAGGAATAAAGAGACTCCAGGTACAGGAGTCGGTGCTTGTACTCCCTTGATCAGCAGACAAAAGCAATAGTTGTAATCCAAGATGCTCGACAGCATTGACGACAGCTAGCCAGCCCCGTCCACGAGGCAGGCCCGAGTGGTAATCCTCACGAGGTTAAATCCCAAACGATAGTGGAAATCAACGGTGCTCTTCTCCGGTAGTCAAGTTCAAGTTCAAGTTCTTTAATAGTTGTCATACAGAAGTACAGAATACTTTCATACAAAATGCTTCTTACTGTTACGCTCCAGAGACTGTGCTAGACAAGATAGTATCAAATAACATAATATAGCATGTAATTTAGAAGAAGAAAAATGAGGTCACAGTGTTCGGTATAGACATATGTACAATGTTCTGAGTTACCATATAATATACAATACTATGCAGTGTACTAATGTACAGTACTATCTAGTGCAAAGCAGAAATGGGATGAGGTACAATTTTAGGTACAATTTACAGTAAGGTGTACGAGTTGTAGTGCAATCCTTCATCAATAAATATAAAGTGTGGGGAGTGGGTGCTACAGTGTGTTTGTTTAAAGTGGGTGTGTGCTATAAAGTGTGTGGAGTGGGTGCTACAGTGTGTTTGTTTAAAGTGAGTGTGTGCGTGTGGATGTGTGTGCTATGTGCGTTTGGTGGTTGTTGTTGTGTAGTGTTCATTCATTGTTCGTTTAGCAGCCTGATGGCCTGGGGATAGAAGCTTCTTCTGAGTCTTTCTGTGCTCGCCTTGAGACTCCGGTATCGCTTGCCTGACCGCAGCAGTTCAAAGAGGCAGTTGTTCGGGTGATTGGTGGTAGTCACGTCCCAAATCAATATAATCCAACCAGGAATGGTTCTGCAATCGCCGGCGCCGATTCTCCTGTGTACATGTCCAACGGTTCTCGCCTAGGACTCCTCGGGTGTGGGCGACATATTTAGGCCACACAGCCTGGATAAGTGCACTAGCTAAAGACACGATGAACCGATGGGTAATGCTACACACGGAAGAACTGTGACCGCACGATATACAATAAATGATCGACTATTGACTTCACATTAGATTAAGTCGAACTCAACGTTACTTCATTAAACTCTGACACTTTAACATTCTATTCGCACGCGGTTCGCAATGCTCTATTTAGATGCAAGGTTGCTCACTTCACCGCACGTTGACTCGTGGTGAAGGTGGGTAAGGTTTAGGTAAGGTTTGTACTGAACTTGAACGAAGCGCTGCTGTTTACACCTGCACCGTATTTATACTTAAGTGAATATCTAGTCCCAACCTCAGTCCTTGTCTCGTATTACTACGCTGACTCTGGGCATGTTCTGACATGCCTGCAGTTGTCTTTGAACTTGCCGTTGGGGGCTTGCGCGTTGGCGCCTGGGGGCGCTGTCCAATAGGAGAGCGAATATTACTCTGGTCTGAACGCAGGTAAAGGGATATTCCGTGTATATATATATAAATAATATACAAAGTATATCAAACGATACATTATATTCAGTTTAATCTGGCCCTTCACAACACTGCGTGATGTTCATACTCTGGAACAAGATGGTGTTTTCATTGAAAGAGTTGGTCAGAATGTCAAAGGCACAATCTGGTGTGTTTCTGCCGACAATCTGGGCGCTCATGGATTCGGTGGCTTTGTGGAGTCATTTAGAGCAGGCTATGTTTGCAGATTCTGTCTGGCCACAAGTGAACAGTTTCAAACAACTGAAGTCAGAGAGGGAGAGTTTTCTCTGAGAACCAAAGTCAGCCATGACCTGCATGTACAAACTGCACATGACACTTCGAGCAGCCATTTTGGTGTTAAAGGTGGCTGTGTCTTACGTGAATCCCTGAATTACTTCCATACAATCACAGGATTTCCTCCAGATATACTTCACGATCTTCTGGAAGGTATGGTTCCCGTGGAGCTTTCTCTCTGTGTTAAAGAGATGATTCGGCGAAAGTACTTCACTTTAGAGTATTTAAACCAAAAGATTGCATCATTCCCGTATCAGCACGCTGATAAAGTGGATAGACCTCACCCAATTCCCCAAACATTTGTTTCTCGAGGAACAATAGGAGGCAATGGGCATGAAAATGCCACTCTGATCCGACTGCTTCCATTACTTGTAGGCAGTGTAGTACCAGTGGGTGATGCAGCATGGGCAGTTTTGATGGAGCTGAAAGAGGTGCTAGAGTTAGCATTGTGCCCATCATATACTGATGAAACCTTAGACTATTTTCAGTGCAAAATCAGTGATCATAGACAGGTACTATTAGAGGTTTTCCCTGCAGTTAAACTCCGTCCTAAACATCACTTTGTGGAGCATTATCCCGCTCTAGTTAAGTGCTTTGGACCCCTGCTGCATGTTTGGACCATGCGATTTGAGGCCAAGCACCGCTTTTTCAAAAGAGTGGTGCATGACACTCAAAACTTCAAAAATATCTTGAAGACGATGGCAATCAGACACCAACACATGATGGCATATCATCTTGCTTCACCATCATATTTCAAGCCAAAAACCCAGGCATCCAGGGTTGACTCTGTTCTGGTTTCATCTCTACCAGCAGTAGCTCAGGTACACATTAGAGGACACACAGTTAGTGACACAATCTACCAGACATCAAAGGTAACCATTGATGGCACAAACTATGTCTGTGGAATGTTTCTCTCCGTCAGAGTCAGTGGTGGACTGTCTACATTTAGCCAAATAGAACAGATCTACCTTGTGAATAACGAGGTTTCTTTTCTGTGTCGAGACTATGACTCCTGGTATATAGAACATCTTAGGTCCTATGAGCTGTCAACCACACAACCACATCTGTCCATCTACCTACAGTCTGGTCTCAATGATACAGTCCCACTCTCAGCATACAAGATCGATGGTCTGCTGCTGCTGACTCCCAAGCGATTCATTCAAGTGAAACGGAACTGAGTCCAGCTAATGGTGAATAGTTATTTTATTAATCAATTATTGTGTCTTTATTCACTCGTTGTGTAATTGACCAGTTTATATTCTGTATAAGTTCATACTCTGTATATGTTAATAATGACGCTTTCTGTGTTGTGTTTATGACTACTCCTAGGTCCTTGAGCTGCTGTCTGTCGACCGGACCACATCTGTCCACTGTCCATCTACCTGCAGTCTGGTCACAACGATACAGTCCCACTCTCAGCATACAAGATCGATGGTCTGCTGCTGCTGCTGCTGACTCCCAAGCGATTCATTCAAGTTTCCATAGCACAATGGCAGCTGCCTCCCCACAACCCATGATCCTTCGTGTTGTTGAGACAGACCGGGCTAGAAAATTTAAACTCAGTTCACGACCCGCCTCTGTTGATGCACTGATCACGATTATAAAAGAACAGTTGGAAATAGACCTTGACTTCAGTTTGCTGTATGAAGATCCAGACTTTGATGGGAAACTTACTTCCCTTGATGACATTACGGAATTGCCACAAAAAGCTGTTGTGCACATTTCACTTTCGCTCGACTCCAGCTCTCTCGCATCTACTGATATACTTTCAGATATGTCATCTCCAGAACGTCTAAGCAGATGGCCTCCAGGTCCTTTTCCAGTTCCTACATTTGCATTCGATGTTGAGCTGAAACTTAGAGACGGAAACAACGAATTTGAGAAGAACAAGAGACACCTTAAGTTGACAAGAGACCTAAAGCACGACATCTTAGAAAAGCTTGCATCTACAATGTATGCTTTCAAGGCTTATCCAAGTGATAAAGAGATAGCAGTGGCTTCTGCGGCTCTTGTCGCCAAACATCCCTGCTTGAAGGAAGCAGGATCTGAGACCGGCTGCAATGGATGGAAGAACAGCATCAAATTCAAGATGGGCAATTTCAGGAACAAGCTGAGACGGGCAGGATGTGAGGAGGTCACTGTAAATGCTGGAAAAAGAGGTAGAAGCAATCCTGATGGCGAACCTTCACATTCCAACATTAAAAGACCCAAGCGAGCAGAAGTAAACTTCCTACCCAACTATCCCCAAGGAGAGGATTCCTTGAGGCTTGAGCAGTTGAGGCAGACAATTGCTGAAGAAGTCAAGAAGACTGAGAAGAACCTGCCCCTCATTAGAAAGCTGATGCAGACCACATTTGCCCTGCGCCGACAGACCATAGTGAAGTCCAGCCCACCATTGAAAGAGCTCATGGAACTCTGGCCTGCTCTCAAAATGGAGTCTGAGGTAATATAGATCAGCTCTCTCTTTCCTGTGTTAACATTTGGCACATTCTGTGTGTTTTAAAGTGAAACTTGTGATTCTTAAGCCTGGTTTATATACTCTAGCGGCGCATCTGCGTGTGTGTTCTGTGCGCCCCCGCGAGCTAGTCATCAGCGACCGATTCCGCAAAGCATGTAATGACATGGTTGACCAGAAATCCCGCCGTCATGCTCTGAAGCCCAAACCAAACAAAGTAAGAGATCCACCAAGTTGAAGTGACTAATTGATGTTGATATACTATATTGTCCTGCTGTTTTTAAATATAGGTGTATGCAGAGTTCCAGCTGATTACCAACCAGAACCTGCCCAACACATTCTACGCTGAGCTTGACCGCCATCTTCCTCAACTGATGACTTTATTCAGACAGAAGGCGTCCAAAACTGGGAACACAGCAGATGCTTTGGCTCACATTTTAAAAATCCACGATGAACAGGTGAATAGATTATTATACATGTCATAGGTCGAACCTCTGTAACATTGAACAGGTTCAATGATTCAAATGAGCTTTTGAATTTTACAATTAGTCCACCATTGTGTTTGCCATTTTTCTGATTGCATTAAAGATGTGAACATGTTATTTGTGGACATATCTGATTGGACTGTTTAAAATCCGCTTTGTTCAGTAAACATTTCCATATAATACAATTCTTTTTCTTCTTCTTAATCTTACATCTTAATAGGAAATCCATGATGTTCACACCAGGCGTACCACTGTTCTCCATGCCCTGCCTGTGTATCTGCATGAGGAAGTCTCTGGATTTTTCAAAACCTGCACAGTGAGTCCGAGTGAAAATAATTTACAGTACAACTGTATATTAAGTGAACAGTTAATCAAAATGCTAAGTATCAGTCTTCCTTCCTTCCAGGTCTCCCTTGTGAAAGAGATATTTGATCTCGACGGGACTAACCTGGTTAAATAAAAATAACCTTCTCACCAAAAAAATAGTTCTAACTAAAATATAAACAACTTACAAACACAACTGCATATACTTAGCTTTGTGCTGCACTTTGTAGAAACCATGGATTTATTTGTGATTATTATGTCTCTTTCATTCCTTCAGGACACGCCTGATGAGCCAGAGCTTTAGGGTGTTGCAGTGGCCCTCCTTACTGTCATCAGTGACCATGACACAAGTCCAGTTCACTACCAGCCTGTGACAATCTCTGTTGTCATTGAAAGTCACATCATGATCAGCCTCCCCAGATTTGGTGATTCCTTCCTGGTAATGTTTGGACTAATCTATGCACTACACCTCAGCTACCCCAAGGGACTTACCAACACTTTTGAATTCATTCAGAAGATTTTACTAGGTCTAGAAGCTGGTAAACTGTCGCCCAGGTTGCAGACTCTCAAGAATGACTTGATGATGCAATAATTTTTTTTTCTTCTGATTTTTCAATGGATTTTCTCCCCGTCCCAATTAGTCGTTGTGCCAATTACCCCCCCCCCCTCCCCTACCTGGTGCTGTATGCATGTTCTCCTACGAGTCGGTATAACGGCGTCCCGAGTCGATCGCACGCTTCCCCCGAGACGTGCGCCGACAGCCAGTGACGTCTTTTCACTTGGCAGCGAGGGCTCTCATTGGTGAAGTGTAATGCGTGGGAGGGCACGCTATCTCCACCAAGTCCTGCCCCGCTTAGCAAGCGCCGAGACCTGACCTGTAGGCGTCGCTGTCCACAACGCCAGATTCCCACCCGCCAGCTTCCCCACCCCCTAATACTGCCAAATTGTATTAGTGTGAACGGCCAGCCAAGCTGGTGACAACGCAGGGAGTTGGATTCGAACACGCGAATCCAGTGTCTCCAGCGTTGGTGACGAACGCAATCTCCGCTACGTCACCTGACCGCTCTTGCATTAAACTTTTGAAGGTATTATTTTGACATGACAAGGAAATTAATACCTCACCCCACATCCTTCTTTCAGATGAGTTTCTATTCCTTACTGTAATCAGTGATCATGACACAAGTCCAGTTCACTACCAGCCTGTGACAATCTCTATTGTCATTGAAAGTCATATCATGATCAGCCTCCCCAGATTTGGTGATTCCTTCCTGTAATGTTTGGACTAATCTATGCACTACCCCAAAGCACTTACCAACACCTCAAAGGTGTGTCTATAGAAACTCATCTGAAATGTCTTGTCATGTCAAAATAATACCTTCAAACGTTGCTGTACTACTTTGCAGATGTTCAGCCAATAGGTCCAAACTACTCAATGTACCTTGTTCTTTATTTTTTATGTAATATGTTTACATTTGAGAGTTTTACAGTTCGAATTTTCTTAACCGTCTATAGCTGGCATTATTGTAATTTCATCAAAGTAAGTTTTAGAGTTGAAAGAGTTTATCAGAATCTCAAAGGCAACATCCAAGTCCCAAACGTTTGTTTCTCGAGGAACAATAGGAGGCAATGGGCATAAATGCCACTCTGCTCTGACTGCTTCCATTGCTTGTAGGCAGTGGTAGAGTTAGTGTTCTCAGTACAGAGTACAAGGCGATATACCAGGAGCCATAAACGCAACACAGAAGCGTTATTATTAACATATACAGAATATGAACTTATACAGAATATGAACTGGTCAATTACACAACTTGAGTGAATAAAGACACAATAATTGATTAATAAAATAACTATTCACCATTAGCTGGACTCAGTTCCGTTTCACTTGAATGAATCGCTTGGGAGTCAGCAGCAGCAGACCATCGATCTTGTATGCTGAGAGTGGGACTGTATCCTTGAGACCTTGTAGGCAGTAGTATACTGCCCTGTCAAGGCTAACCGCAGTAACTTGAAAAAAGTAAAAAGTGAAATTGACCTTGTCAATAAATGTTTTATCTTGTGACCAAGTTTCAGATGTTAATGTCGCTCAGTTTTGGAGATATGGGGTTTTAAAAACTGCAGTAACTACAAAATCACACTCAAAACCCAGGCAGACCGCAGTAACTTCCAAACAGTGAAAAATGGCTTTAAAGTGTTTTGACTTGCCATCCAAAATGTGTTATAGGTAAATAGATGATAGTACCCAGATTTAACATGTATTAATGAAGTAATCTTTAGGCATACAAAAATATGACATAATTATTTTAATTAACCCCAAAAAAGCAGATATTGCACTCTGCTGCACGATTTCCTTAAATAATTATACAGGTAATGTACAGGCAAAGTGCAGTAACTTCAAATACAATGTTGTTTTCCCTCCAGCTTTCATAACTTAACCTAGCCATTTTGAAAATGAAATTTAATACCTGAATATATTGGAATGATGATGATCCAAATAAAATGGCTAGGTGAAGTTATGAAAGCTGGAGGGAAAACAACATTGTATTTGAAGTTACTGCACTTTGCCTGTACATTACCTGTATAATTATTTAAGGAAATCGTGCAGCAGAGTGCAGTATCTGCTTTTTTGGGGTTAATTAATTAATTAAAATAAATAGTTTCGATGAAGAACAAAACCTCCTAAATGCATACAAAAAAGGGGAAAACTTCATATCTGCACTTTGCGAGGCACTAATACCTGGTCGGTATTGTTAACATACGTGTAATATAGTCCAAAAACAGTGTATACAGTGTTTACAGTGTTATTGTACATTGCTAACATACAGATTATATATGTATACTCTTTGAATAGAAAAAAATAAAAGAGTTGTTTGACGTTGATATAATGTGCTTGTGTAGTTATTTTTCTGTTAACTTATTCACATGGATTTTAAAACTGAACCTTAAGTTATAGTAACTGCAAATATTTGAGTTGATTAACTTACAAATTTGAGTTGATTAACTTAAAAGAAATGAGGCATTAGATTGCCTCAATGTCTTTGAGTTCTGTTAACTTAATCACATGGATTTAAGGTTGAACCTTAAGTCACAGTAACTGAACATATTTGAGTTGCCTCCACTTGAGAACCTTAAGTCACAGTAACTGAACATATTTGAACTGCCTTAACTGAGAACTGTAAGTCACAGTAACTGAACATATTTGAGTTGACACCACTTGAGAACCTTAAGTCACAGTAACTGAACATATTTGAATTGCCTTAACTGAGAACTGTAAGTCACAGTAACTGAACATATTTGAGGTGACTCCACTAGAGAACCTTAAGTCACAGTAACTGAACATATTTGAACTGCCTTAACTGAGAACTGTAAGTCACAGTAACTGAATATATTTGAGTTGCCTCCACTAGAGAACCTTAAGTCACAGTAACTGAACATATTTGAACTGCCTTAACTGAGAACTGTAAGTCACAGTAACTGAACATATTTGAGTTGACACCACTTGAGAACCTTAAGTCACAGTAACTGAACATATTTGAATTGCCTTAACTGATAACTGTAAGTCACAGTAACTGAACATATTTGAGGTGACTCCACTAGAGAACCTTAAGTCACAGTAACTGAACATATTTGAGTTGCCTCCACTTGAGAACCTTAAGTCACAGTAACTGAACATATTTGAACTGCCTTAACTGAGAACTGTAAGTCACAGTAACTGAACATATTTGAGTTGACTCCACTTGAGAACTTTAAGTCAGAGTAACTGACCATATTTGATTTGACTTAACTGAGAACCTTAAGTCACAGTAACAGACCATATTTGAGTTGCCTTAACTGAGAATTGTAAGTCTTAGCCAACTGAAAACATTTGAGTTGATCAATTTAAAAAATTTGAGGCATGGGATTACGTAAAATTTTTTAAGTTCTGGAAACTTATTCGGGTTTACAGTGTACAGTCAGCATCCTAGTTGGCTGAGGTCAGGGCTGTTGCAAAGATGGATGGCTGTTGGCAAAAATGTATGCCTGAAATGCTTCTTGGCACACTTTGGAGGGATGATCTGGGTGCTAAAGGTGTTCCTTACCCCTCCCTGCTTATCATGCAGAGGGTGGGGGTCATTTGCTGCCATCATGTTATTTTTGTGCTTTCCAATGACACCTGTGTTCGTTTTAGGGGCCAAGCACTGAAGGTGCAAGGTTCTTGATTCCGTAATGTGTGTCGATGGTATAATCACATATCAGTGATATAATCACTTTTTTTGTATTAAGCTCAGCACAGTGATAGATGACTATATAATCCAAATAGCAAATTTGGTGACCCTACAAGCCTTTTCCTAGCACTACCATCAGGCCAAAGGTCAAATGCTACAGGCATGTACTTTTCTGAGGCTGTCCACAGAAGTGAGAGTAAACTTTCATACTTATCGGAAAGTTTTCTTTTTTCTTTTTTGTCATGTCACAAAAGTTGGCACACAGTATTGGTATATCCACAACCAGAACTGTTAAAGGAATTTAGATTTTTGACTAAATGTACTGTACACATTCTCCAATCTCTGGTAAATTAAGTCTGTCAAATTATATTGTTATCTCAAACACTGAATTCTTTACAAATTTGTTTAATTCTCTTGTCATTTAACACATTGTAGTCAAACGGAAACTGAGCATCTTTATACAGTACATCCAGTGTTTGCCTATGAAGTGATGAATCTTCATAGAAATTAAATTACCACATTTTACATAATGTATAGCATAGGCAAGTCAGGATATCATTGATTATTATATATATATATATATATAAATATATATAATAATCAGTTTTTTTTTATTTCTGCCCTTATGTTAACTGTTCACATGTTACTTCAGTCAATTTGGTGAAGGAAACAGAACAGAATCTTCTATGACTTAAATGACTATCTCCTGTTTTATAGCCAAACACCCAGTGACAAGGCTTCTCATGGACAACACATTTTCCATAAGGACCTATTTAGCTATTTTGGCTTTTCAGAAATGTATATATTTTTTAAATGGACTGCATTTATATAGCGCTTTTATCCAAAGTCCTTTACAACTTATGCCCCACATTCACCCATTCAAAGCCGAGGCAACCATGCAAGGTGCCAACCTGCTCATCGGGAGCAGTTAGGGGTTGCTCAAGGACACTTCGACATGCTGCCAGGAGGAGCTGGAATCAAACCGGGAATCTTCCAATTGCTCTACCTCCTGAGCCACCTTGTTTCAACTCATCGATCATTCATGAAACTTTCTGTGTGGCATCTAGGGACCTACATATTGTTATGCATTACACATGAAGTCGATAAGTGAAACCATTTGACCATCAGGCCCTACTGAATTTCAGAAGAAACATGCAAAGTGATGTGTTTCTCATGAATGATTTTAGTCAGATGTGGACCAAATGTGCATAAAGTGTTTTCCCTATAACATGAATGATCAAATATCCTCCTACTCCATTTTCTTCGTCTTCTTCTCCTCCTCCTCCTTTTTTTTCTTCTTCCGTGTCCATTTGTTCCATGTCTATTTTATCATGTGTGGTCAAGGGTGAAATTAGCGTATTGCGCTTGGCCCTTAATTGCCTTTTGTGGCTGTATTTAAAAAAAAAAAGTTTTCCCTAATAACCCTAATACTTCTTTCTCTTACAGGTGTGACAATGGGGCGGGCAAGCAGAGGTGAGAATGTTTAACCATTCATCATCTGTAAATGTTTACTGAAGCAGGTTGTTTTAGCTTTTCCAATAATGCTACTTCTCATTGTAGAGACTTTGTGTAACTTTTTTAATTAGTTGAGCTTTAACATTTTCTCACCTCAAGCAATGCTGTTTTTGTTATCTGTTGTACTTGCCCATACTTTCAGAACCTATTAATTTGTAGTTGGTGAAATTGGCACTATAGAGCACAGTAGGAGAAAATGGCTCCTTGGAAATTGCATATCACGTGTTCTACAAGGACACGCAAGCACGCCACGATCACAGGGGTGACACAAAACACAAAAAAAGAGTGCACTGGAGGCATGTAAACATACCCTTGTGCTTCAAATTGATGGTCCACACCACTAATAAGTTGGTCTGGACCCAAACACCATCCTAAAGGACATTTAGTTTTAGGTCTTCTTCCAATTGGAATTGTTACGCACCCCAGTAAGGGGACGCAACACAAGGCCACAGATGCAGCACTGAAATTCAGATCTCTTCTGCTGCTTGTGTGCTGCTTGTGTGCTACTTAAGTCTAGCACTCAGGTGTTATATTTCGGGGGCTGGTGGCTGGGTCCCAACGTGAACAAAGGGAGGGTACTTAACTTAAGTGCTTCCCCAGGGAGGGGGTCTGTGGCTACTGCCTCAGACCCCCAATATAATCTTTATATGGGCAGTCTGACTTGGGGTACTGCCCATATATTAGTGTTGCAATGCATGATAAGTAAACAGTGATAAAAGCTAAGGAATCAGATGGAGCTGGGGCGTTTGGGACGAATACAAATTTAAGATGAAAATCTGTGGAGGTGGAGTGGAGGTGTGAAATCTGGCCCGGTCCAGAACAATGAGTCACAAAATCACAGCAGGAGAGGAGCAGCAGATAAGCAAGAGAAGTTCGATTTTTCAGTGCTGCATCTGTAGGTGAGGGTGTAGTGACACAAAACCACAAAACAGTTTGAAACAGGCGCCGAACGCCCAAAAGTACAGGTGGTTGGTGCTCACTCTAAGCTGGTGTCTCTAACATCAGGTCACCTACGTATCTTCCTGTCCTCAATGTCCCTGTGTGAGAAAACAAAATGATATTATCAGGGCTGTCAGTTTATCGCGTTAATTAGATTAATTAATTACACAACAAATGATCGTGTTATGAAAATTAACTCAATTAACACATTCCCCGCCGGAAACGGCTTAAGACGGGTTTCAAGTTCATGAGAATTCTGCCAGATCACGGCATACGACGTTATTCTGATCATATTTCATATTTTCGCCATGGTATTCATATTTCCGGTAGGCCGAGAAACACCTGGAGACGTTCCACACTCCAAGACCTAAAGAACATCGGAGTGAGCTGGAAAGAAGCAAAGGCCCTGGCCCAGAAGAAGGTGAGATGGAGAGCTCTGGTGGACGCCCTATGCCCCCCAACGGGGTAAAGAGGATTAAGTCAAGTCATTCATATTTCACTCACAGAGGATTGTCTGATGCTGCGGGACTCAGCACAACTCTGTAAAGCTTCAATACTGCCACCTGGTGGCTGATCTGCGATTTGCCAAACCGGATATCCCCTTTGTTGCTCGGTCCGTCCCCTAATTCCGTCCGGCCACTCGTTTATCGTCGCGGGACTCAAGACACACACCGTGGATATGGATCGTTGCCATAACTCAATAATCCACATGATTTGGGCGTATATTAGTATTATACAAACCGGAACTGGATCGCCTCGATCCACATCACATAACTGGGATCTGTTTGCTCCACTCTCATCGTCCAACGCTACGAGGAAGCTGCCGTGAGTTTCAGCGTTTTTCTTTATTATTAACCATACAAACTGCTCTGATCTATATATCACCCATACTACATGAAGCATTTAACGACTATCACGGAATTATAAACGACCCCCCCCCCCCCTCCGTTCACCCGCGCATGATCAGTCATAACGTTTAGGACCATGTACAGTTGACATTTTTAATATAGCGTGGATCGGCAACAAACTGCATTTGATGATCTAATATATGCATTTGTGCCTATATCTCACATTCTGGGAAATACTGCAGAAAACGATAAAAACATATTATTTATACTCTAGACGGTATTTTCGTATGAATGTGTGAATGAAAAAGTAAAACGTTCCTACATCCTGAACGATAGATAATCGATGTTGAATGGGCCATAGTAATGTCAATTTAGCAATACAATTTAAAAAGTTATAGCCCTGCAAAGAAGGTAAACATCTCCATAGACTTAGACTGGTGGCAGTGATCAAACATTGATGGATATAAGCGTGGCAGTTAATGTGTTAATGGCAGCCTATAGAATAGACATGTTTCGGAACAGGTGTTCCTTCTTCAGTGTTAATAGGCTAGCAATGATAGCTTGTAAAGGTGGGAGCTATATACAAGATGGGCAGGAAGTGACATCATTGAGGTGAGCATGGGATTGCTAGTCAACTTTGACCTGCAAAGTAAGGACTTTATAATGTTATAAACTCAAATTAAATACAAATATAGACCAGAAACTAAATAAGCCAATTGCAATATTTGCAAACCAAAATTATCTAAGAAAAGAACAAAAACAGAAGGAAAAACAAGAGGAAAACATTTCACCATTCGTAAAAAAAAAAATAATAATAATAATAATAATAATAATAATAATAATAATAATAATAATAATAATAATAATAATAATAATAATAATAATAATAATAATAATAATAATAATAATAATAATAATTAATAATAATAATAATATAATCATAGTAATAAAAGTCACTTATTATAGGAAACAGGATAACCCTTTGGTTCTATACCATTAAACAAATGAATATAGTAGCCTGTCTCCCCATCTAGAGGGCTTGTAGCTCGAGTCCCATATATTACAGAAAGTAAACAGTAAGATTGCATTTGGAGAAATAGCAAGCTTTCGTAGCTACAACTATGGAGTCACAAGGCTTTGCATACACCAAGATGCATTGGCCCAGTCTCTTTCTCGCCTGAAGCAGAGAGAGACCCGTACCCTACTCCATGGCGTGACCCTCACCAAATATTGGCAGCACCAGGGGCGTTTTTAGGGTTAGAAAACATTGGGGAATTCAAAGTTAACAGGACCAAATCATCAGTTTATTTTTTATTTATTTAACCTTTATTTAGCCAGATAAAACATTGATCTGATCCAAGAGGCCCCAACGCGTGTAGCTGTTTCGCAACAGTAAGTGACTTCCGGGGTAGGCCTGATTGGCCCCGACAGGCACGTGACGCGCAACTTTCTCTGCCGCGCGGCACGCTCCGCGGAGCCCTTACGGAATTACGTAACCGTCCAAATACGCCATGACTCTCATTCGGCGCTATAGCTCACCTCGCAGAGCAGCGGTCCTGCGATCCAGCGGTCTGTTGTTGGTGAGTTCGAATCCCATCAAATCTTTTTTTTTTAACGTGATTTTTTTTTTAACGTGTATTCTTTCGCCGGTTAAGGTTAGGCATGGTTAAGGTTAAGGTTAAGGTTAGGCATTGTTTCGGAGTTGGTTAAGGTTAGAACGGTTAAGTTTAGGCGCTGTTAAGGAGCTGGTTAAGGTTAGAGTTTGTGTTAGAGAATGGCAATATTCTTTCTATGGTTAAGGTTAGGCATGGTTAAGGTTAAGGTTAGGCATTGTTTCGGAGTTGGTTAAGGTTAGAACGGTTAAGTTTAGGCACTGTTAAGGAGCTGGTTAAGGTTAGAGTTTGTGTTAGAGAATGGCAATAGACAGCCTATTTCCGCGCGACAGCTCTCAGCAGCCTCGTTGCGCGTCCTGAGTTTGCCGCGTCACGTGCCTGTCGGGGCCAATCAGGCCTACCCGGAAGTCACTTACTGTTGCGGAACCGGTACACGCGGCCCCAACAGGAGTACAAATATACATATATACACATGCCAGCTCTATTTGTCTATGTAGAAGTTCCCCTTCTTTGCAGGGCTATAACTTTTTAAATTCTATTGCTAAATTGCCATTATTAGGGCCCATTCAATGTCCTATATGTATTGTTCAGGGTGTATGAACGTTAAACTTTTTCATTCACATATTCATACTAAAATCTAAAGTATACGTATGTTTTCATCTCTTTCTGCAGCTTTCTCCAGAACGTGATTTATAGCCCCAAATGCATTATATTGATGATCAAATACAGTTTGATAGCAATCGGCGCGATATAAAAAAATCCAACTGGACGGACTTCTGGAAGTTACTACACGTCATCTGATGATGACCGGATGGCCGAGGGGGCGTTTATAATTCCGTGGGCAGCGTTATACCATTCATCTAATGTGGGTCAAATGTTCATCATAGCAGTTAGTATCGTACACATTGAAAAATAACGCTGAATCTTACCGTATCTTCCTCGCGCCGTCGGGCGATGAGCGTGGAACAGACATTTTCCTATTATGGGATATAGAAATATCCGGTCCATTTCCAGGTTGTATAATAATATATACGTCCAAATCATGTTGTTTTTTCGAGTTATTTGCAGCGATCGATGTTCACTGTGTGAAGACTGAGTCTCTCTAACATTAGCGAGTGCCCGGACCACATATGGAGTGAGTCCTGCCGGGTTAAAGGTAACATCCGTTTGTTCGATCTGCCGATCGGCCACCAGATGGCGGTCTTGAACCGCTAGAGGATTGAGAGGAGATCACACTTGTGTCTCAGGGCCCCGGAAAGGAAATATGATTCCGATCACAGATTTTTGAAATATTGATATCAAAGACGAGTTACGGCATCTTCGGCAACTTGAGCATGGCGGGGAAGGACGCCTAAAAGCGTCTTCCGGCAGTTAAATTAAGAATCATACACATAAGCAAATAAACAAACAAACAAACATATGCACAGCCTATGTACAAAAGAAATAAACAGTTAATCTCTAGTCTTTACAGTTTTCTTCAATTGCATAAACACGCAAATCAAAAGTATTACACAATTATCAAAACCTTACACTCAAGGAGCAAAACATAGGCCCAGATTTGCACCCCTATAAGCACAATGTCAGCCTCACACTTTTTGCATATTTTCATCAGTCTCTACAGCATTGGTCTTGTGTAGTGTTTGGTGAATTTATTGTATATTTGCACATTCTCTGCGTACTTCACTTACAGTACTCTAATCACTGAGAAGTAGAATTGCTAAATGTGTTTTAGGGTAAGCACAGCAGTGTGTGTAACTGGTTCAAACAGAATTAAGTCATATGAAACGTGTGTTTCATATGGTAACAAAATGTAGTTTTTATAAATTAGTGTATGGTTTTGACAAGTGTTTAATTTAGCAAAGGATCTGAGGTGTTCTGATAATTGTGTGTGGTTGTGCTAATTGTGTGTTTTGAAACACCGGGCCCCGTTTTCAAAATCATGCTTAAGCAATCGAAAAAAAAATGTATTGTGTGTTTCATTATATACATATGTAATGGCCTTTGGATTGAGGAACATACTACCAGCCAAAAGAGGAAGCAGAAAAGGATGGATGAGTATGTAGTTGAGTCATCTTGTGGCACAAGCTCAGACCTCAGCTCAGGAGATCAACTGAGACAGAAACTGTTCTATCCAGTCGTCGACAGAATGCTGCAAGAGCTTGAGAGCAGGTTCTTGTGAGTTGGAGAATAACTTATGAGAGGCATACAGGCATGTTATCCAGCCTCAGACCAGTTTCTCTCAGTGGAATTGCTGCAACCCCTCGCCACACATTACAATATCCAACTATTGCCAGAGGAGATCACAGTTGCAAAGTGTTTCCTGGTCAGGACAGGCAGAGATGCAGTCCCTACTATCCTACTAAGTGTCTTTTCCCTCCTGGATGATAATAATAATAATGCATTTGATTTATAAGGTGCCTTTCAGGACACTAAAAAAAAAGTCCACAAATCGGTGAATGAAAAAATTATAGGATCAAATGAAAACTACTTACTAAAAATGGATGTTTAAAAGTACTAAAAACCAACAAAAAATGCCAAACACTAACAAACATTCAGCACAGACAATGGGGATGCTGACATTAAAAAAAATAAAATTAAAAATAAAAAATGTAAACAATTTTTTTATTTTTTTTTTTTTTATGTCCGGGGCTAGGAGAAAAACATCCGGGGCTAAAGCCCCGGAAGCCCAGGGCTAACGACGCCACTGGGCAGCACGCCATCATCCCGAGGGGCCTGCGTATCGCCAAGGCAAGACATCGAGCGGCATAAGAGAGCAAAGAGACGAAGAGACGAGCAAGACTATGCTACACACATAGTGCATCCCGCACTCCCGCAGGCCTACTTGGCAGCCCAGAGACCGGCCTAGGCACCCCGATTCTTCTTCTTCAGCGTTGAGCTCGGATGAGGCGCCCATGCAAGAGATGTCTCCGAAATACTTCCTCCGCAGCCAGTCGAATTTTCGGCCGGTGAGAGGGGCCATAGGAAGACGAGGAGGAGTAAGCGAAAGAAATGTTCATCGGTCCCGGAGATATGCACCATTTCTAACATTGGTAACATTTCAAATGCATAATTGAGTCACTCGCACCACAATGTCCTTTCTAAAGGGTTATCGTTTGTTCCGTAGCTCGCTATTTCTCCAAATGCAATCTTACTGTTTACTTTCTGTAATATATGGGACTCGAATTAGTCAACAAGCCCTCTAGAGGGGGAGACAGGCTACTATATTCATTTGTTTAATGGTATAGAACCAAAGGGAATGAATGAAGAGAACGTGTTATCCTGTTTCCTATAATAAGTGACTTTTATTACTATGATTATATTATTATTATTATTATTATTATTATTATTATTATTATTATTATTACGAATGGTGAAATGTTTTCCTCTTGTTTTTCCTTCTGTTTTTGTTCTTTTCTTAGAGAATTTTGGTTTGCAAATATTGCAATTGGCTTATTTAGTTTCTGATCTATATTTGTATTTAATTTGAGTTTAAAAGTTATAACATATTACATTATAAAGTCCTTACTTTGGAGGTCAAAGTTGACTAGCAATCCCAGGCTCACCTCAATGATGTCACTTCCTGCCCACCTTGTATATAGCTCCCACCTTTACAAGATATCATTGCTAGCCTATTAATACTGAAGAAGGAACACCTGTTCCGAAACATGTCTGTTCTATATGCAATTAAAACTTTTTAAATCTGAGAGTGCTGGTCCGGCCTCCTGCTTTCTTCTATTCTAACAGTGCAAAGTACCAGAGCCTTCACCAGCTCTACAAAACATAACCCAAAAGCAACACACTAAAGATAAGGTTCTAGAAACCACCAGCACAACAAACCAGAGCTTACCAGCTCTGCCAAAAAGCACCAAAAGCCAGAGCTATACCACCAAAAGATACAGAGAGATATTTACCACCAAAAGATACAGAGAGCTCTTTACCACCACAATGAACCAGAGAGCTAGGGAACTGACACAAATACTGGGATATATGGACGGGTGTAGAGGTTGATTGCAGATCAGCAACAGCTGCCGGTGGACTGAAGTGAGATGCTGATTGCAACCAGCTGGTGCTGGAACTGGGAGGAGAACACCTGAGAGACAGATACTGAGACACAGGAGGGAGACAGAGGGCAACAACCAAAACAAGCCTATATACATACAGATAACATACATAACCCCTATACATATATACAATAGGACACCGTCCGTAACAGAATAATTCACCAAATCATCAAACTTTTTGTATATATCTAACTACTATATGTTCCCATCTTAAAACTAACTGTGCATGTTTTGAATCAATCTATTCCTATATGTCTGTCTTACTTTGCTATTCTAGCAGGGACATGTGATGAGACACATAGCGTCAGAGGGAACTTCTCCTTTGTCTGATCATAAGTCATAACGTTGGGTGTTAGTTATCTTTGAGTCTACCAGGTACAGTATGTGCCTTAATGCCTAACAAAGGGTTCCAGATATGGCAAGGGGACTGTGACGTATGGTGCTGTTGTTGAAGTTCCTGGTGGCCCAACATCCATTTAAGGCAAGGCTATTTATAGCACATTTCATACACAGGCAATTGCTAAGTGCTTTACATGAAATAGATAAAAATGAAAGAACATAAAAAAAAGAAGATTAAAAAGCATACAAAGCATTAAAAAATAATAAAAGTCAAAGTGACACACAATAAAGACACTTTATTTTGGAACTTCCTTCATTTTGGAATGCACCATCATGGGTTTCCCAACCACATCAGGTACCAGTGTGCATGCGTTATCACTACAGTGAAAAGTGGACATAATCCCCATCAGAACAATATTGATACAGATACAAGACAGAACAATAGCTTCACATTTGTTAGGCAGGGTACTGATCTAAACAGTCAATCTATACCCAAGCTTACTGGGCAACTGCTTAAAGTTTCACATGTACTGTACAACCAATGCTGATTTGGCTAAATTATATCCAGCCATTTCCATTTGAAATAACTTTTTTATGACTTCCGGTTTAGCTACAACATGTAGCACACGCATTTGGTAACAGCTCCGCTCCCGTCACCGTTAATTTCATTCAAAAACATTATTTTAACAAATACCAAAGAGATTAGACCACATCGTATGTATTGATAGGAACTCCTACTAACTATATCAAAAGACATAAAGACTCAACATGGGGGGTAAGGATGAGAATAAGGGTAGAAAGAAAAAAAAAGCAGCGAATACAACGGCGACGATTGATACACGTTCCAAGAAAATAACAGGCGGCGCGCCGGCAGATCCGCTGTTGACAACCCCCGATGGGAATATAACGGAGAATATACCGGGTACATCGGCGACTGGCTCCGAGATGGAGACAATAGAGGACAACACAACGGGAACGACAGGAAAAAGTAGCGTGAAGGACAAAGCAGAGGATATTGAAAAGATAATAGCCAACAAACCCGTCGGCCCCATCACTGCAGCTCCAATATCAACTGGCACTGGCAGTGTAATTACACAACCCGACTTTAACTCCCTGACTAGCCTGATCAAGGATCTGATTAATGAACAGATGGTAGCTTTCAAATTACACGTCGCACACATCGATACTAAATTCGAACACATCGATGCTAAATTAGAAGAAGTTATGAAATCGGTCGCTGTACAGTCCGAGCGAATCACGACAGTGGAGAATACGGTGACAGACATTACACGGGCAGTCAAAGAGAACGAGAACATCATCAACGTTGGTATGACAGAGGTAACAAAGGAGATAAAAAGGGTGGAAGAGGCATGCCGGAGGAAAATACAAGAAGTTAAAGATGAAGCGATGGAGAGGCTACTCGAAACCCAACGCTACTACAAGCGAAATAACATCCGCATTGTAGGACTTGATGAAGCAGTCAATTGCACAGACGACAAGTTTCCAACAGTGCTATCAGAGATTTTGGGTAACAACTTTCTAAACACAGTGCCGACAGTGGACCAAGCTTACAGAATCGGTACTCGGGATCAAAGAAGCAACGGGCCAAGAGTCATCATTGTTACTCTGCGCAAGACGGCAATAAGAGATGACATCATCAAAATTGCTCGCAACCAAAGGGGAAAGCTGAAACATGGTGAAAACCCAATATTTATCTACGAGGATCTTTGCAAAGAGGCCATCGCTCGGCGTCTCCCCTATAAGGAGGTGATGCAGAAATTGTTCAAGTCTGGCCTCAGACCAAGGCTAGTATACCCGGCGCTATTATCGATCGTGGGCAGTGACGGCCGTAGGGTAGGATTACACACGCCTAAAGAAGCCGAGGAATACTGGAATCTACATGGAGCAGAACCCCCAAGGCAGAGCGAAACACTGTCTAAAAACAGATAAGCCTTCTCATCTCTCTCTTTCTCTGTGTATATCAGTATTAGAATGACTTTATCCGGGCTCAACAAAAGTAGCAGATGATATGCATGCCGGCTACACCAAGGCATAATGTGTATAATATGATTCGTAATGCATTATATTTTCAGACCTCTGGTCTCCGTGGAGACAAGAATATATCATTGACAATAAGAACAATCTGGAATATTCTGGGCTTATCGCTCGACTGCTCTGGGTCACTTAGAAATTCCCCGAAAATACTAGTAGTCATGAACCCTGGGTAGGAAGATCATTCTGGAACATAACAACAGTCTGTTAGTATATACTAGTGTATTCTACAACCTTCTAGAATATAATGCACCATTACAACGAAGGCCTGCAACTCTAACATTAACATCCGGTGTGTATAAGCATAAGCATATGATCAATTGACTGAAGTTTAATCAGGCCTTAATAAGACTTAAAAAAAAAAAAATAATCAACCACACCTAAACGTATGAGCACAACAAGGTTATTCTAATAATTTAAATAATCACTCCACTGATGTAGAGATTGGCACATTGTAGCTCTAAAAGGCTCTGTTTTTCTCTTTTATCTAATTACTCAATTCTGTTCTAGTGGCTTCTCCACGTTGAGTTTTATTCTATCTCTCACTCCTTATTTTTATTTTTTTTATTTTATCTTACATTGTTCTTACCCATTGTTCTTCATATTAAGGTGTTAATGTTTCTCTACAATCTTTTCCTTTTTTCTGATGTTTCCTACATAAGTTAGTAGAAGGTTCAAATGAATATATCGATGAAAGTGTATTATTATTTTTTTTCATTTTTCATAATATTTCATTACGGTAAGGGAAGGCGCAAGACCAAAAGCGACGTTCTATTGAATTCGAATGAAAATGTTAGATCCTATGGCAATTAGCATAGGAAGATTAGGATTACAAAGCTCAGTTTGGGCAATCCAGTGGCCTAAGGGAGGGAGTCATACACGGAGGATGTGTTTTTGGAACACAGGCCTGTACGACTCTCTGGGTGAGGGGAAAAAAGGGGATTTTTATTTGTATATATATATGTTTTTAAGCTCGGCTCTCAACGGGACCTCAATAATTGGATGTACATCTATTGTAGCTTCGCACTCCAGAAGCATTACCAAAAACTACACAAAAACATGTATAGATTATGGCTAGTTTGAATATAATGATATGGAACACTGGTGGGATAAACAAACAACACAAACGCAAAAGCGTGCTCACACTGATGAAAAAAGAACATGTGGACGTGGCTCTACTAAGCAAAACGCACATTTTAGAGGAAGACATAGATACATTAGCGGATAACACATATCATAATATTAGTCACTCTTCTTTTGGTACGGGAACTCGAGGTGTAGCCATAGTCGTCAGACGTAAGTTAAATATTGAATTAAAGGGGGTATGGTCGGATGCGGATGGGCGTACTACTATAGCTAGGATTGTACACAATAACAGGAAAATAGCGTTGGCAGCGGTATATGCCCCAAATTTGTACGAAGAGGGTTTCTTCACTACACTAACCGATGAAATGTTAAACCATCCCGATTACTCATTTATAATAGGTGCGGATTTTAATGCCATTTGGAATCCAAGGATGGACAAATCTTACCTCGCCTTTTCCAGCGAACAAAAAAATTCATCTAAAGCATTAAAGGATTGGTCAAAGATTACAGGTGTAAATGATTTATGGCGTTCACTTAATCCCACGACCCGAAAGTACTCTTGTCGATCGGCGAGACATAACACATTATCTAGAATTGATTATGTCTTTGCATCCCCGAGACTATTTGATAAATATGAAGTGGAAATGATACCCAATGCACTATCAGATCACTGTTATTTACTCCTAAAAGCAACATTTGGTATACTATCTTCCCGGGCCCCAAGATGGCGTTTTAATTCGATGCTGCTTAACAACAAGGAATTCATTACACAACTCAAAGAAGCTCTCATAGTATTCCTACGGGAGAATGCAAACTCGGTGCAAGACCCCAGAATAATATGGATGTCGGTAAAGGGTATGATCAAGGATTTCACTGATAGATTTTCCTCCATAATGCGCAAAAATCAATGCACAAAACTGTCTGAACTGGAAACGCTTTACTCAACGTTATTTAATTGTTTAAAATACAACAACTCAACTAGACTAGAAAATCAAGTTAACATACTAAAAACAGAGATCAATGCCATATACAGACAACAATCGGAAATGCAAATACGCAGCACAAGACAACAGCAGTACTCCCAAGGTTCTAAACCTAGTCACCTATTAGCCATGCGATTAAGAATTAATGCAAAATTTGCAGATATAACTACCATTAGAGCACAACAAGTACTTGAAACAGACCCCAAAACAATAAACGATACATTCAAAGAATTCTACTCCGACTTATATAAATCAGAAACGACCTTCGATCAATACAAAATGGACCCATATCTTAATCAAATTATTCTCCCTAAACTTTCAGAGGATGACGCTAAACAGTTAGAAACACCGATCACACTAGAGGAACTCAAGAAGGCCATATCCGAAATGCAAAATGGTAAGGCTCCTGGAAGAGACGGTATCCCATCAGAAATGTACCTTTCTTGTTGGGACATAATTGGACCCTTATTACTAAATATGATCTTATACTCAGTCAAGGAGGGGAGCTTCCATAAAAACGACAATATTGCCCTCATTTCAGTCCTTCTCAAAAAAGACAAAGACCCCACAGAGTGCGGTAGTTACAGACCCTTAAGCCTCCTCGGTACCGATGTCAAACTGTACTCTAAGGTATTAGCCATCAGATTACAAAAGCATATGACGTCTATAGAATATGACGTCTATGTAGGCTATAGAATAATAAATCAGATGTTTTTTCAAGTTGAAGCTTGTGAATTATACATATTGTAATTTGTAACATAACCCTTTGGGGTTAAGAGTCTACTCTAGACTAGACTCACTATGAATTGTAAATGGGGGACCCTGATGTAAACAAGACAAACGTCTTTCTCTGGTCTGCATCCCCTTAACAATTGTGTGTATTGAGCCGTACTGTATTGTACCCATTCTGCAATCTGTTAAATAAAGTTTTCATTCATTCATTCATTCATTTAGTTCATCCGGACCAAACTGGCTTCATAAGAGGTCGCCTGATCACTGATAACATAAGACGAATACTGCACGTACTAGATGCAGACAAGGACAACACCATACCTAAGGCGATGCTGTCCCTGGATGCTATGAAAGCCTTTGACAGGCTGGAATGGTCGTATCTATGGGCAGTATTAGAAAGGATGGGGTTAGGAAAAGGATTCATTTATATGATTAAAGTATTATACAAAGACCCATCGGCCATGATTACAACAGGTACATTCATCTCCGAAATCTTTCCGGTATCACGCTCAGCCAGACAGGGTTGCCCTCTTAGTCCCGGACTATTCGATCTATCATTAGAGCCTTTAGCACAATATATAAGACAATCCCAATCCATAGAACCAATCGTAATCAAGGGCACACAACATAAAATTAGTTTATATGCGGACGACGTAATATTGTTCATGCAAAGCCCCAACACCACATTGCCTCATCTACTCAAGTTGATTGAGAACTTTGGTGATCTATCGGGATTTAAAATAAATTGGCCGAAGTCGGCTTTCCTTCCACTTAACACCCATGCAAAAAAAGATACAACCCTCCCAGGTGAGATACCTATGGTAAAACATTTTAGATGCTTGGGTGTGGAAATATTTCCCACCATAAGACAAACGGTGAAGCACAATTACACAAAAATACAGAACAAAATTAAAGACGACCTGGACAGGTGGGCAAAACTTAAAAACTCAGTACAGGCAAGGGTATCAATAGTTAAGATGGATGTACTACCTAGAATCAACTCCATCAGTTCAATGCTACCGTTACCCCCTCCAGAGGGTTACTGGAAAAGATTACACTCCTCCACATACAAATTTATTTGGAATAACAAACCACCACGTATAAAAAGATCCACCGCACAGAGAAATAAAGCAGACGGTGGCATGGCAGTTCCAGATTTTTTCCAATATTTTAAGGCGTACACACCTGTTCCACCCCACGGGGACGGTACCGACCCCTTTTTGACATTATTATCATATATTAATATTTTTATGAGTGATGCAATAAATTAACGTTTTTAAAATCAAACGTTTTCAAGTATTATTATCACTACTATGTCACAAATACATGTAGAATGTAAAACGTTAGGTTGGCAATAGTTTAGCAATAGGTTAAAAGTGAGTTTATATCATTTTAAGTTTTTATTTTTCACTTGCGTTTTTGACGCGGAAATGGAAATGTTGAACCATGGGAATTGTAGTTTTGGCCATTTTGAAGAGCGCCTCGCCAGCTATCTGCCAGCGTCGGAATTTCTCAAAACTACACTTCCTGTGGTCCGCTATGGTCGTTCAAAGTTCGGCGTTCTGAATGAATCATATCAATAATTGTTATGATTCGCGATAATAAGCTACAAAAGGTAATGTTTTTGACAAATATTGAAACGCAGTCAGTTTCTCCACACTATTGTAATCATGTAGGAATAATTAGATCTGAAATTAGTTACAAAATGATTACACTGTGGGAGAAATAAAAAAGTACAGTCGATTACATTAAATATCTGTATATGTTATTATGCATGCCTGGTGATACTATATCCAAATTGAACTCGGCCATTTGAAAGATACTATATGTATATATATATAAATGTGCGAATTGGCTATAATAAGGTAATGTATAAGCATATATTCTATATTCTATAATAATATTTCAAATTGCATTGGTCCGGATGGGAGAATTCAGTACTGTATATACAAAACCTTCAATTTTATAATCTTCCCTTTATTAATTTCCTTAGATCTTTTGTACACATGATCTCAAGAGGGTACTGAATTAGATCAGTGGCAGTTTTTTAAGTTTGGTCATTATTATCATGGTTTTATTCACTGTCAAAGATGAAAAGAAAAATCATAATTCATATTTTCCTTTGTTTCATCAGAATTTAAGCAAGCCTAGTAATAGACACAATATTTCTGACACTGAGAATAAATTCATTGAGGTCCATAGATGTTCCTAGATACCAAGAATATGCAAATAGCCCTTGTAGAAGTGGAGCAATATTCCATTTACCTAGGTATACATTTTATGCAGATTTCACCTGGGGTGGAACAGGTTAAGACCATTGACAATATGGTTTGATCCCCAAGCATTAGTATCCTGGAGAAAATTGGAAGAAAACATAGTAGCCCCACATAGACTGAAGGACATAGCACACACTAAACTACAAATCAAGCACTGTGAGCGGAAATTTGGCCCCATAATTACCCATGCGATCAGGATATGGCGTGAAACACAAAAAAAATATCCTAACCCACAAAAATGGCACAATCACACTCCCTTATTCAATAACAATGCACTCTTAATTGAAAAACGTCCTATAAGATTCCCTATATGGGAAGAGCAAGGCATACACTCATTAGGGGATGTTTTTAACAACCAGGGTTTTTGTAGTTATGGAGAAATATGCACAAAATTTTATCTCACCGAGTCCACATGGCTTTTTTACATACAGTTACAGCTATGTTTGAAGTCTCACGGTGTTCCATTAGACATACCAGTTGAACACCACAGATACCACAAATTCTTCTATGAAAGAGAGACATCGAGAGGTTTTGTATCAGGTTTTTATTATCAATTACTAACGTCCTCGTATGAAACCCTCCAACTAGACTCTGTCTGGAGGAGGGATACACCAGACCTGGAAAGTGACTTTGATTGGCAAGGAGCATGGGCAAATGTCCGTCTTACATCAAGGAACCCGGACCATCAACAAATCAATCTTAACTATATTCACAGGACATACTTGACTCCTATAAGACTGAACAGAATGGGTCTCAAACAAGACTCAAAATGCTCCCAATGTACAAATGGAGACGAAGGAACATTTATGCACATGTATTGGGACTGCCCACCAGTTAAGGCATTCTGGAAAGATGTGACCCATCAATTATCAAAACTCGTATCTTGGAATATACCAGTACACCCCTCTGTATTACTATTGAATGATGTTTTTGAGTTTGCAGTAAATCCACAGCTAAAGAGATTGGTTTTATCGGGTATCACAGTAGCTAAAAAACTGATCGCATCACGCTGGTTTCAACCGGAAAAAATGTGCCGGAAGGTTTGGTTTTTTACATATCTCGATGTGATTTATCAAGAAATATCTACAGCAAGAATTCTGGGACTCAACGAATCCAAAATGTCAATGTGGTTAGAAGTGGTGGAGAGAATAAAAGCTAGCTTATAATGGTGGTGTCTGGTTAGGAGTGAGGGATAATGGAGGTACTATCCAAGGAGGGGTCCGGGAGGGGGGGGTTCGAGCTGGAGCATATGTGTGTAGGGTTTTAGATAATAGGTATTAGGAGTATATCCTGTATAAGACATTGGTACAATTGGTAATTTCGTTGGATATACACTGTATACGGTAAAATATTATTATATACTTTTTTTTGTTTTCTGTTACTGTACTTGCATGTCATTTTAGCCACCTTAATTGTTAGTTTCATTATGCATTGTGTGTTGAGTACTGACTTTTAACTTTTTTTTTTTGCAATAAAAAAAATAAAAATAAAATAAAACTTTTTATCAGGGGAGAACCATGGTTTATCCATAGAGACCCATTACAGTTTTTCAGTACAGCAGCTTAGAGCAGCTCAAGGAACGACTCAGTCATGAGTTGCAGTGAGCTTTGCTGACTGACTAGAGTACAGCACATTGACAAACAGAAAACCCATCACTTGATACATAGGCTATAATTATAAGAAGTCAGTGTTGTCGTGGAAATGTTTGCAAATGGTCCCTCCCCCCCTCCCCCTTACCACTGGGAGACAAATCACATAAGTAGTTGCATTTTCTCCCGGTGCTGAACAGTTTGTGTGAAAACATTGGGGCTGACCTCATCCTCTTCTTCAATTCTAGTATCTATAATTTCTTCTTCTTTTTTTCTCCATTTCCAGAACGATTGATTGCCAATTGCCTTTTGATGCTGTATGTTTACTTTACATTTTGTAATGTGTGCAACTCCAAAATTCATATGGTCAAAGGTTTTACAGAATGGCTCTTTAACACTTTATTCTGGTGTTTCCTTTTTGTTCTTAGGTGCCCTAGGTAGGTGGGAATAGTTATTAATCCATGTCCACAGTGGAATTTCATCATTTCCTTTATGGTACTAGCTGAGCCGAGCACACATTTTCCAAATCGGTATGAGGCAACAGCGTCCTCATACTTTTATGATTATTATTTTTTTATATAAAATGATATCCTAAATCATTTGATCTATTGGAGGTAGAAAAAAATATATATATTTCATATATTTATATATATTATTTAGCATGCCATAAATGGTAGACAAATATAAATATCTCAAAATCTACAAGGAGTTATATCAAATGCTTGGTACCGTTGGATTCAGAACAAGTTTAATTGTAACCACGTGTGGTTCAGAGACACGTGTGGTTCAGAGACTGTTCTCCAACATCTACCCTGGGAAGGCCTCTGGACCGGATGGCATTTCTGGCCGCATGCAGTGAGGAGCTGGCAGAGGCCTGGTGCCCAATCTACCAGAAGTCTCTGGACTCTCACACTGTTCCGTCCACCTGGAAAGACTCAATTATTATTCCTGTTCCTAAGAAAGCTAGCTGCAAGGAAAATAATGACTTTCGACCAGTTGCTTTGACCTCAGTGGCCATGAAGTGTTTAGAGAAAATAATTATCAATATAGTGAAAACTGATGTCAGCTGTTCTTTGGATCCTGTTCAGTTTGCGTATAGGTTAGTGCGGTGGCTTAGCAAAAAAATGTGGACGCGCCGGACAGATGGCCGCCATGTAAAATCAAGGTTCTGCCCATTAATAAATATCTTGGTCCATAGCGCACTCAATATTTGAGCGAACACAAAGGTATTGGTATCCCTGTAAACTAGAGAAGCTAAGCTTTCCATTGGTATCATTTTCATTAAGCCCAACTGTTGGGAAGGGGGTTTTAATAGGCAATGATTCAAAATTATGTAACATTTTCGCCTAGGAAAAAACTGCCATGCTCATCTTCCAAAAGGTCCCTTGGCCGTTCACATGAATATATCAGAGTGAACATTGGTTGTATCGGTACCCACATGCCTCTTCTTTCCAGACATACCCACTTTGTCCAACTTGCATGCTATTTGGGGCAATAATCAAGCAGGTTTGTGCATGTGGTACAAATGTGTCGAACATTCTAACAACTGCCAAAAATGTGAATGTTGGGTTAGGGTTTGTTGTTAGAATGTTGAACATAGAAGATCAATTTTGGTGTCAAACTACACATTTTCTGGGTCAATAAATGTGTTAATACTATGAAGAATGTCACCAGATGAATATTTGTACCATTCTAACAACACATTTACATCATTTTTTACTTGTTTAACAGTCAGACTTGCATGAATCGAATAGACATTTTATTAGGATCACTCGTTACTATAAGAACAAATTATCTCGTAAAGTTATGGCAGAGGGAGGTGGCACAGAGACATAGGAACTTCAATCAATTACATGTATTATTATTATTATTATCGTAACTCTTTAGCCCGTATAGGCGTATTTAACTGTTATGGAGTGTGGAACTAAGTATATGGTGCAAAGACTATGTGGGAATGATGTTGCGTATGACCAATATGCATAGGTGTGTGCAAGGGTCACACACACAAGAGTGTGTGCAAGAGTCCCGCATGTGTGCATGTGTGTGAGCATGTGTCCAGAGGTAGGAAGGCTGGGGTCTGTGAAGCACAAGGGAGTGGTCCAGGGAAAGTTGATTGGAGGCGTCACTGGGGAGCGAGAGGAAACATGAGTAAGTACGAGCTTGTAGCGAATGCGAGGCACCACAAAATACAAAACACTGGAAAAGCCTAATAGAATCAAGACTGTACCGTATATAGGTGTCTAGGTTCTGGCACTGAGACCCATGGCATGCTGGCCTTGATCCTGGTCAGCATCCTCATCAGCAGGCAGGCGGTAGGAAGGCTGGAGTCCAGGAAGCATGAGGGAGAGGTCCAGGGAACGTCTGGGGAAACGTGAGGCTTGAGAGGGGTCACAAGGTGTCTTGACAGGTCCAGGTGAATCACTGAGGAGCAAAAGCAAACACTGGTAAGCGTGGGTTGTAGTGAATGTAAGGCAGCACAAAATACAAAACAATAAAAGAAGCTTATAATAGAATAGACTAGAGAACTAGACTGTAGCCTACCATATAGGTGGCCACGGTCTGGCACTGGGAAACATGGCACGCTGGCTTTGTTCCTGGTCGGAATCTTCCTCAGCGGGCAGGCGGTATGGAGGCTGGAGTCCAGGAAGCACGAGAGAGAGGTCCAGGGAATCTCTGGGTGAGTGCACAGAAGCTGTGACATATCTGTCACAATGGCAGCTGCAAAGATCTGTGCATTTCCAATGTGCCTTCTTGCATGAGCACCTTGCACCACAACCACTTCAATTGCACTTCACAAGTTCATTGCAGGCTTTTGATGCCATGGGTAGAGTGCTCCACACAGGAAGCCAGACCTCTCCATCCAAGGTCTATCCCCATCCTTCAGGACTGGGTGCCGGCTGTTGGGCCAGGTCAGACATCGCCCAGATCCCAGACTGGTAAGCAATTCACTTTACATGTTGCAGAAGTGCATCTTGGGTAGGTGGAATGTGTTCCATGGATCTGTTTCTTTGACAGAACAACACTCGCCGTGCTTCATCGACATGTTTCAATTCACTAGTCTTGTCATAGAGGATGATGGTAAAGCACTCCAGAAGGTGAAAGTGCTGGGCTTCTATGGTCACAGGAGTAAATGGATTTTCTGCCATGAAGTTGAAGGCCTCTGTGACTTGAGGGTAGGCATTCCAAGCCACCCATGCAGACTTCTTCCCCTACCCGCAAAATGTTGAAGTTGTGTCACAGCCCCTGTATGAATTGAAGATGGGAAGTGCTGTGGACTTGTCTTTCCCAAGAGCATGGCAGATGGTGTAGGAGCCAAAGCTATATTTAGGTTATTGTATTATATGAATGTTTATATGTTTATTTTTATAACCTTACATTGAAACGGCATTAGGAATATTGATTGGATTTAGATAAAGTCATTGAACCATCTTATTTGTCATAATAGAACATTCTAGAACATTTGTGATGTCACAGTATGATATCATGACCGAACGTTCTAGAACATTTGTAATGTCACAGTATGATGTCATGATCGAACGTTCTGGAACATTTGTGATGTCACTGTATGATGTCATAACCGACAATTCTAGAACATTTGTGTCTCTATATATAGTCCACAATTGGAGGCGATGAGATGGAGGGTTCCCCCTCTTGGGGGGGCCCTCCAAGAGAGGAGATGATGTTTGTATTGTGATTGTATGACAAGAGGAGCAGAGAAGAAGGAGACAGAGACGATAGAAATGTGTTTAGAAGATGAGAAGAAGAAGAGGAATGTAAACTTTCTCAAGTGTGGGCGAAGCAAGAATTGTGGAGGGCAGTAATACGCCACGATGCGTCTACACTGCCGGAAATTCAAATAAGAAGAAGAAGAAGTATGACAAGAGGAGCAGAGAAGAAGGAGACAGAGACGATAGAAATGTGTTTTGAAGATGAGAAGAAGAGGAAGAGGAGTGTAAACTTTCTCAAGTGTGGGCGAAGCAAGAATTGTGGAGGGCAGTAATACGCCACGATGCGTCTACACTGCCGGAAATTCAAATAAGAAGAAGAAGAAGAACAGGCAGCGTCTATTCTTTCCCCAATACATTTCCAGTTCCGCGTGCGCGTTCAGCGATCTGATTGGCCACGGACGTTTCTGGTGCGATCTGATTGGCCACTGACGTGTATGGTCATGTGACATGTGCGCCCAATCGCGTGACGAGCTGTGTCTTTGCCCATTTCCGGGTCTAACAGCCTGCAAACTACCTAACGCCTAGTTTATCACTGGTTAAGCTTAGGCGACTCTTTTGAAGTTGGTTAAGGTTAGAGTTTGTAATCAGGGCTGGTGTTCTATCGCCATGCTCTAAGACAAACTCTAACCTTAATCAACTTAGAAAGAGTGCCTAAGCTTAACCGTCGAAATAACTTGCCGTCACACGATTGGGCGCACATGTCACATGACCAGAAACGTCAGTGGCTAATCAGAGCGCAGAAGGCGAATGCGGAACTGGAAATGTATTGGGGAAAGAATTCAGGCGAACAGGCAGTGTGTAGCTTGAAACAGGACTGAACAGGACTGAACAGATAGACTAAACAACATAGACTGAAGCCTGCATTTCTCAACCAAGGTGCCACTGCCAAGCCTACCGTTTTGCTGTGGAAAGAGCCGGCAAGTTGATTTACGGCTTTCCAGTGTGGAGGAATTTTCATGTGTCGAGTCGGCGTGATTTTGGAGACTGGGAAAATACAGTTTTCTTACCTTGTAGTAGTGTAGTGAATATTTAGGAAAGTAGCTTTAGGACCACTTCTGTAAAGAAAGACTTCGCTGTGGAAGAGAAATAAACCATTTGGATATCTTTGTTTTACACTGGAGCGGCTGTGGACATTATTTTTCTTTATCAACGAACGTACTACTCACAAGTAAGCAACTTTAACCAGTAGAGTGGAACATCGGCCCTCATATTAGTAAGAAAACTCTGTTCCAAGAGGAAAAAGGAATCAACACGAACTACTGGAGCGCTGAAAGAAGGATAACAACAAAATGTCGGAACCTAAGAAGGTTGAGATGACACAAAGGGTCTGTGAGGAAGATGTCCATCAGGCCATCAATAAGAGGAGAGCTAAGTTAGGTCAACTAACTGGTCACATGAATAAGATGAATCAATTAATGGATGAGGACGACGACGGTAACTTGGAAGGTGTACAGACAAGATTGGTAGAATTCAACAATCTATTTGGAGAGTTCGGTGAGCTTAATACTTCAGTCCAGGTGGTACTAAGCAAAAACATAAGCAAGACATCAGAAGAGGAGAAGAAGAAAGATCAGGATGAATGGTTCACGCCGAAGGCTGACACATTTTACAACTTCACAGTAAAGGCTGACACATGGATGAAAGAGGTGCATCAGCGTATAGCGGAGTCTAAGAAGCACCAATATGAGGTCAGGCCTGAAGACAGTGCATCCGGCGTTGTAAAAAGGAAAGGGTCTAGAGCACCATCAACTACATTTCCCAGAACATCATCTGCAAGCGTGCGTCTGAAAGTTGAATTAGAGAGGGCTGAGTTGCTAGCCCAGGCTTCCGCTCTAAAACAAAAACGACAACTCGATGAACAGGAGGCTCTGCTCTTAGCTACCTCATCTAAGCTAAGAACAGAGAGGGAGGAACAAGAGGCTCTGCTCTTAGCTACCTCATCTAAGCTAAGAGCAGATAGAGAGGATTTACAGATCCAGGCTGCTTTAGCTGCCGCAGAGGCTAAGTTCAAAGTACTGGAAGAGTACGAGGGCCAGCGAGCCTCATCCAGAGTGTCCTGTAGGGATGGAATGAACTCTTACATAGAGAAAAAGAAGCCCTTCGAATCACAAGCTCACGGGCAGGCTACGCCTACTCCTCAGGCTGTAGCGATAAAAGGAGAACCTGCTTACAGTAGCAGCTCCAGAGCACCTGGCGGTGCTACACAGAAGGAACAAGAGTCTCAGCAACAAGAGTCCATACGAGCCATGGTGGATTTCCTAGTGAAGCAACAAAACCATGCTACTCTGCCCCCTCAACAGATTCCTATATTCAAGGGAGACCCTATGGGGTACAGGCTATTCATCAGGGCCTTTGAACACGGAGTGGAGGACAAGACAGATAGTAACAGAGACCGGCTGTACTTCATGGAGTAGTACACGGATGGACAGCCAAGAGAGCTGATAAGAAGTTGTATCGCAAGACAAGGAGGCTCTTGAAAGAACATTTTGGAAATGGATACAATATCTCAATGGCGTATATACAAGGCACTGAACTGGCCTACTATCAAGTCCGATGACGGAGAGGCGCTCCACTCCTTTGGCCTCTATCTCACTGGATGCCTCAACGCTATGGCTGACGTGGAGTACATGCAGGAGCTTGACAGCATATCAAATGCATTCATGCATGTCTGACTGTTATTTAGTAAAAAATGATGTAAATATGTTGTTAGAATGGTACAAATATTCATCGGGTGACATTCTTCATAGCATTAGCACATTTATTGACCCAGAAAATGTGTAGTTTGACACCAAAATTGATCTTCTATGTTCAACATTCTAACAACAAACCCTAACCCAACATTCACATTTTTGGCAGTTGTTAGAATGTTCGACACATTTGTACCACATGCACAAACCTGCTTGATTATTGCCCCAAATAACATGCAAGTTGGACAAAGTGGGTATGGCTGGAAAGAAGAGGCCTGTGGGTACCTATAACACCAATGTTCACTCTGATATATTCATGTGAACGGCCAAGGGAAGTGAAGTATCATTTGATGAGAGTGGGCGCTGGTTTCAAGAAGAATTCAGACTGGAGATGGTTTTCAGAGGCAATGGCTCAGTTGGTGAAGAAAGTGATTTAATGCAGCATACAAGCATGGTTTCCACAGCACAGTAACAAGACATCCATCCATGACCCAGCCTCTTCTAGACTGAGTCCCTTACAATGGTCAAACAGGGTTTTTATCTAAATTGTTGACCCCTCTTCTCATCAAAAATGAACAGCTCCAAATCACACGTATTACAAAGCTTTCTTTGATAAACAGGTTTTTAACAACAATGCTCTTGTGATCAGGGGTGGGTCAGGGCCCCACCCTGGGTTTCTGTGTGTGTGTGTGTGTGTGTGTGTGTGTGTGTGTGTGTGTGTGTGTGTGTGTGTGTGTGTGTGTGTGTGTGTGTGTGTGTGTGTGTGTGTGTGTGTGTGTGTGTGTGTGTGTGTGTGTGTGTGTGTGTGTGTGTGTGTGTGTGTGTGTGTGTGTGTGTGTGTGTGTGTGTGTGTGTGTGTGGCAAGTTAACAACATAGTATGTCTTTCTTAGGTTGGAGACAAATGTGTCTAAAGTCCACATATTAATATTATTTATCTAGCTAGTTTTAATTTAATCTTAAATCAATGGCCCTATGAACATAAATTGTTACTTCAGAAGCTTTTGGAAGATGAGCATGGCAGTTTTTTCTAGGCGAAAACTGAACATAATTTTGAATCATTGTCTGTTAAAACACCCTTCCCAACAGTTGGGCTTAATGACAATGATACCAATGGAAAGCTTAGCTTCTCTAGTTTACAGGGATATCAATACCTTTGTGTTCGCTTCGATTTTACATGGCGGCCATCTTGAAATCCATCATGATGATGTGGCCCCTACCCCAAAATGAAACTATGATGATGAGGAACACGTGGGAAAAATGTGGTGCTTTTGTCCGGCGCGTCCACATCCTTCTCAAATCTGGTGCTAAGCCACCGCACTAGGTGTAATACAGGTACTGATGATGCTGCCTCAGCCTTGGTTAATTTTTTATCTAAGCACTTAGAGGATCCTACCTCTTACGTCCGACTTTTATTTGTAGATTTTAGTTCAGCTTTTAATACGATACAGCCGCACCTTTTAATTGAGAAGTTGAATGGGCTTAATATCCACCCTCTCATTATAAAATGGTATCATTCCTTTTTAACTAACCATACACAGCGGGTCAGTGTTAACGGCACTCTTTCAGAATCTAGAACCCTGAGCACTGGAGCTCCCCAGGGTATAGTAAGTTCACCTGTGCTTTTTACCTTGTATACGAACGAGTGCAGAAGCATCTATCCTAACAACCGCTTCATAAAATTGTCTGATAACACTGCCATTTTAGCTCTAATTAAGAATGACAGTGACCTAGCTGACTATTATTCGGAAATCCAGAGGTTTGTAAACTGGTGCGACAATAACTGTCTGGTTTTAAATCTTAAGAAGACTGAGGAGATGGTATTTGACCCCAGAGGTGTTGGGGACCACAGGCCTGTGGTCATCCACACACAGTCCATCTCACAGGTCTCTTCATATAAATATCTTGGGATTTTTGTCGATAACACACTAACCTGGAACACCCATGTAGATAGCCTGTGTAGCAGACTACAACAATGACTGCACTTTCTACATCGCCTAAGAGTGCATGGTGTAGATCAAAAATTTATGTTACTTTTCTACCAATCTGTATTAGAGAGTCTCATCAGATACGGTATTACAGCTTGGTTTGGTAACCTGTCTGTACAATTAAAGTCCAAACTGGTCCGTCTGATGCAGACTGCATGGAAGATCATAGGGGTGAAAGGTCACCCATCCCTGCAGTCTATTTTTGAACAGGCTACTCTAAGGCAAGCCAATAGAATAGTCTCGGACCCCTCCCATGTCTTACATGCCGAGTATGAGCTACTGCCCTCTGGGAGGAGGTTTAGAGTTCCACGTTCTAGACTAAATAGGTTTAAAAACTCCTTTATTCCGATCTCAGTTAAACTTTTAAATAGTGCCAGACAAAGGGCAACTATCTAATGGATATTTGGTTGCTATATTATCGTGTATACTCTATATTATTATAATATTAATATTATATTATTTGTGTATACTATTCTAATTTTGTGTTGCCAGACATCCTGCTGTGCAGGTACTTTACTGTATATTTTATATTGTGTATTGTTTGGAGTCAGTTGTGCTGTGTCATGTCTGTATGTGTCTGTGGCTGTAGTGGGTGTAAGCCCAAGACAAATTTCCCAGCTGATGGGACAATAAAGTGACTCTTGACTCTTGACTCTTGTAATATGTGCTTTGATCCTATGTAAATCTGCTATTTAGCATGTCAAATGATTGATTGATGCTTGTTGATTGATTTTGCACTTTTTCTTCAACTTTGTTTACCAATTAAGGCATGACAACTGTGTGATTTCCTTCCTTTTTTGTTGTTTGTGTAGCCACAGCAAATTATTTTGTTTGTGGCTCTAACAGAAAAAAGATCTGTAGGGCTTTTCCTTAACATACTAAATAGTTGTTAACTCAATGATTAATAATAATAATAATAATAATAAACGTTATTTGTATAGCACCTTTCATACAGAAACTGCAGCTCAAAGTGCTTCACAACAGAAAAAAGACAGGTTTGTCTCTTCCGAGCGCCAGTGTACTGGGTTAGTCTCGATGAATTCTCGTTCATCTCTGGGGGGAGATAACGGAATAGATCAAAGCATTGGCGGAGGGGTCTCACGCTTTTGGGGTGGGCCACCGGGCACAGTGCTTTTATGTTCTAACCGTCTTGGTGGCGCCCTCTGTGATGTTTTGGATCAACACACGTACCTACCCCCCTCTTAGGACTGGGGATGGTGGCATGATTAGGACACAGGACTGGTTCTGGTCGCGCCGGACCAGGTCAGTTAACCCGTTGTCCGCCGGGGCGCAGATCTGCTGTTCTGGTACCCTGAAGGACTTGTGCTTTTTCGGGGGGGAAATGCCGGGTTGGCCCGGGCTTTGCGGTTGATGTTATGAGGTGTTCGTGGTTATGTCACTGTGTATTATCCTTCACTATTGCTTGGTCATGTTGTGTTGTACCTTGCGCTGTGCTAAAGGAGCCTGGTCCTTCTCCATTCTTTTTTCACCCCTCTCTTCTCCTGCTTGGCGGGGCTGGGAGGGGGCTGTCGAGGTGGTTGTTGTACCCCTCTGGCATCCCTGTGTACGTCCCGGTCCGCCGGGCCCAGATCCGGACTCGTTCTCGTCGACCTGTTGGCCTGGGTTAACCCCTTCTTGAGAACTGAAACACTTGTACTGTTGTATCGCCGGTGTATACCCGCAGTTGTGTTTTGGAGTTTTTCCTTACCCTTCCTGGGGCTGGGTCCTCCTTCACACTCCGCTGCTACGGCCTTGCGACAGGGTTGGGTTTGTGACCTTGACCCCGTGATATTAGGGATTGTAACAGTTTTTCATTCTTCCCGTTCGTTCCCTAGTGGCATCTGGGTTGTGTGCCTGTGTAGTCGTGGGTTCTTCTGTGGGAAGGTAAGTCCCACGATCTGCTCACCCTGTGCGTTTGAGTTGCTAAACCCTCTTCGCACAGTCGGATCCGATTCCCTCCCGTCCTCCACTAGGGGGTCCGGGGGCTCGGGGTACATTTGTCGAGCTTCCGCTCTGCTCAGCTCCTGTGTTCCAATAGAGCGCAGAGCGTAAGCTATACGATATATAACATACGGTTATCCTATAACCATAGTTATATGAGTATAGCGAGCGCTCTGCGCTGACTCACTGAGGACCCGTGGTCTTCGTCTTCGGTGGTGAAAGACTTGGGAAGGAGCTGTTAGTATGGCCACATCCCCGCTTATGTAGAGGAGCGGATGGGGGTGTGGCCAGGCGGATGGGTGTGTACATGTGAAGAAATGTATTCAGTATTAGACTGGATATGGATATGTCCCAATAGAGTGCAGAACGCTCGCTATACTCATATAACTATGGTTATAGGATAACCGTATGTTTTCCACATTAGGATCTAACATCCCAACAGGCCACCTTGTTTATGGTTTGATTCAGTTTTAAATAGACAATAATAAAAAGATTAAGAACAAATAGACAGAGTAAAATCATGCAATAATACAGTGCAATAAAATAGTAGAATAGAATAGATTAAAAAAAAGGGTGCAGTTCCCTCTCGCAGGGTGCAGTTCTAGGCCTGGGTCCTACACAGTTTTAAAGCCTGTTTGATACCCACACAGTTTAATACCTGAGTTTTTAACCTGTAATAAAAAGTAATAGACAGAGTAAAATAATACAGTGCAATAAAATAGTAGAATAGAATATAGATAGTAAAATTATGCAATAGAATGGACGGAGTAAAATAGTGCTACAGTACAATCAATAGCGGAGTGTATTAGAAGGCTATGGTGAAGAGGTATGTTTTTAGCTTATTATTATTTTTTAATATTAAGAGATCTATCTTCCCTAATGTCCATAGGTAGTGTGTTCCATAACTTTGGTGCATAGTTTGTAAAGGCTGCATCCCCGATTTTCCTTAGACTGTGGCTTGGAACCTTCAATAGACCAGTGGTAGATGATCGCAATGTTCTAGGAGGCACATAGTTGACTAGAGAATTTGCAATGTAGCTTGGTCCTGTTCCATTTAGTGCTTTGTATATAAGGAGGATGACCTTGAAATCAATTCTAAATGTTACCGGAAGCCAGTGTAGGTTAGCTAATACTGGACTGATGTGGTCTCTCCTCTTGGTTTTAGTTAGTAGCCTAGCTCCCAAGTTTTGAATGAGTTGGAGTCGTTCTGTGTATTATTTTGGGAGGCCAGTGAGGAGTGCATTACAGTAGTCAATTCGGCTTGAGATAAAGGCATGGATCAGTTTTTCAGCATCTTTTTGATTTAGAAACGGCCGTACCTTAGCTATGTTTCTAAGGTGGAAAAATTATGTTTTTGTCACCTTGTTGATGTGTGATTTAAAGCTTAGGTCTGAGTCTATTATAACACCAAGACTTCGAGTTTGATCCACGGAGCCCCATATTGCTCTGTAACATTTAATTTTAGGAAGTTGTTTGTCATCCATTTGTTTATTGCTAAGAGACAGGCGGAAATGGAGTTAATAGCTGTGTGATAATTTGGTTCAGTTCAGTGCAGTTATTTTTTTCGGGTTTTGGACACATAACAATGGTCATTCCATAAATCAGCAAAGTTTTACCAGCTGCTATTGCAGCATTGTCCAATTGTCCGAAAAGGGCTAGGGAGAAGCACTAGGCTTGTCGGGCCCTACCCCTGAAGACTTACATTTATTTTTATTTTTATTTTTTAACATTTACATACATACATAGTACATACATATAGTACACATTACAGTACACATATAGTACACATTACAGTACACATTACAGTATAATACCTGCAGTATATAATAGTATATATAATAGTATATCTGGTTAACCTGCGCCCCCAAAATTGGCCATTTTAGTTTTAGTTTTTGAGGATTGCATACTTTTTTTGCAAACCAAAACAACATACTTTATACTTATAGCACATGCATGAGCCTGGTCTCTTTTGAAAGATGACATTCTGAAGTTTCTGATTCCAGAAAGAACATTCAGTTTAAGTGCTAATGAAATAGAGTAACATAGGTCTGACTTGAGTTGTAGTAGTTAGTAGTCCAGAGTATTTCCGCAGAAGGTGGTATGGCTTACAAATCCATACAGACCCATAGCCTGAAGCCTTATGTAGTATGTATGTCCAAATTTCATAAAGATCCATTCAGAAATGAGTGATTAGGAGTGATTTTGGTAAACTGTGTACAAACTCAGTTTTCTCATTGACTTCAATTCATTCTGCTGTTTTTCGCTTAGTTTTTTTTGGTTTTTTAGATTCATACATCCCCACGTGGGGTATCATTGGAAAGCCACACTCATTGGCTACAACCCTCCACAATCATTTTCGAGATCGCCAAATGATTGAGCGGTATTGAGTGGAGTCGGAGTGGTATTTTGAGCAATACCGTGTACTTTGCACAAGCCTCAAATACCGGCATGTAACTCGAGAACCGCTGAACGGATTCTGTCGGATTTTGTATTACAAAATATGCACACCCGAGCCACTAGAGGTCGCCAAAGTGCCGGTGGGCAAATCGTCCTCAAAAGGGCCCACATGTACATAATATCGTATACAACACCTATATAATGTGATATGAGATATATAGTACATGATATATACAATATAATATAGTACCATAATATAATAGTATATAGTGTAAATATAGTTTAATATAATATGATTATATAATGTAATATGATATAACGTACAATACAGTATCATATGTATTTTTTTTATTAATATGCAGTTAAAGCTCTTCTTCCCTTCTGTACTTTTTTTAGTCTAGATTTGAATTGATTTATGTTTTCACAATATTTTAGTTCATCTTCTAGCCCATTCCACAGGGTGGCTCTATAAGAGGAGATATACATTATTTTCAGGTTTGTTTTCATCACAGGTTTTTTTAAGTGCAATGGTCCTCTGAGGTTGTATCCCCCCTCTTTATCCAGAAATTGGCTTCTTACATTAACCGGTAATTGATTATTTCTCGCTTTGTACATAACTTGCAGAGTTTTAAAGTTTACCATATCAATGAACTTCAAAAGTTTATTACTCTTATTTCTCTTTTTTGTAGGATAGTCAATGTATTTATGGTTGTTTTGTATGTGTTAGGGTCTTTACTATTGGCTACATTTGAAAGAAAACGCAACATTAATTCATACAGACTGTAGAGATGGATTTATGGAGTGATGTCATTTTGGGTCCGGTACCGGACCCATCGAGGTTAACAACCCTCAGTGGGAAAGGAAAGGAGTCCACATTCTGGGGGATGTTTATGATAAAACCGGCCTTCGCGTGTTTCAAGACCTAAGAGATTTTATGACTTTCCCGGCGCATCCTTTTTCTTTTATTTTAGGGTTATTGGCTTCCCATAACCCTAATCACCAACAAATACATTTTAATTATGTTCATAGGACGTATCTCACACCTAGGAAACTGTTTGCTATGGGTTTGGTGGCTGACTCCCGGTGCACCCTGTGTTAGGGTTTGTAACCGACCTCAAACGCAACGGCACAGAGAGAGTTGTTCAGAGTTAGCCAAAGCAAGGGCGTATTTATTTTCAGAGTTACAAGATGGAATGAAGTTGAGCAACCGAACAAACGGGGAATCTGGCATGTGAAGGTTGTTGCGGCTCTGCAGATACTCCCAGTAGGTGGTGGTGAGGAATTGGCTTGTGACGTCTGAAGCGGCTCTGCAGATCCTCCCAGCTTTCACTCCCGGTGCAAACGGAGAGAGAGAGAAATCTGAGTTAGCCCAGCGCACAACAGAAACAGAGAGGTGACTGATCCAGTATATATCCAAGTGACTTGATCTTCGGTGTACCACACACAGTTAGCAGAGTCCAGAGAAAAAACAATACGGTAATCCAAAGTGTAAATCCAACACAAAAATAGGTGAGAACAGTACAAACAAAAACGGGATCTCTTCGATGTTTCACAAACACACAAAAAACTGATGATCCAAAAGAACTGTTTCCAAAAACTGACCAGAGCGCAACGCGTAAAGCGGGCAGATAACGAGGCGCAGCTCAGAACGGGAAACCAGGTTCTCCACAGGGATTCTCCACGAAAGTCCTGGAGAGCAAAAGACAGCAAACAGCGACAGGGATGGCAGGCAAATGCAGGAGTATTCAGAACGATCCAACATCGATAGTAGGGGGATCAGGGTATATAAAGCCACAGGGCGCTGATTACAAGCTGTGACAGCTGCGGGATGAAATTGATACTTGCTCCAGAAGCGTGTGGCGGGGAGAGCACCAATCAACACGGCACCTTACAGGAACGGAGCGTGTGGCGGGGAATGCAATTAATCAACAAAGTACCTTAAAGGAACGGAGCGTGTGGCGGGGAGCGGACCAAACCTCACAGTACCCCCCCCTCCACGGGAGCCACCCGGCGACCAGGCCGACCCGGCTCGCCCGGATGGGCACGATGGAAGTCGGTTCTCAGGCCGGGATCCACAATGAGCTGGCGGGAGATCCAGCTCCGTTCTTCCGGACCGTACCCCTCCCAGTCCACCAGGTACTGGAACCCCCGACCCCGCCGTCGAACGCCCATCAACCGGCGGACCTGCCACTGGGGGTGACCGTCCACCATCTCGGGAGGAGGTGGTTCCGGAGCAGGAGGCATCAGGGGACTGAGAGAGACAGGCTTAACCCGGGACACATGGAGAACGGGGTGAATGTGCATGGACGCAGGAAGCTTAAGACTCACCGCCGCCGGACTGAGTACCTTCAGAACCTCAAACGGTCCGACGAACCGGGGTTTAAGCTTCTTGGCCGAGGACCGAAGTGGAAGGTCCCTTGCGGAAAGCCACATCCTCTGCCCAGGGTGGTACGTCGGCGCAGGAACCCGGCGCCGGTCAGCCCCACGACAGGCGCGCTCTGATGACCGGAGCAGCGCGGTCCTGGTGATCTCCCAGACCCGACGGCACCGGTCGAGGTGGTCCTGTACGGAGGGAACTGCCACCTCCGTCTCCTGTGCAGGGAAAAGAGGGGGTTGGTAGTCCAGGGATACCTCAAAGGGTGAGAGGCCGGTGGCGGAACTGACCATGGAGTTGATGGAGTACTCGACCCAGGGAAGGAAACGGCTCCAAGAAGCTGGTCTCTCGGCAGCCACACACCGAAGAGCAGACTCCACACTCTGGTTCATCCTCTCCGTTTGTCCGTTAGTCTGGGGATGATAACCAGAGGAAAGACTGACCGTTGCCCCCAATCCCTTGCAAAAAGCCCGCCATACCTGGGAAGTGAACTGGGGCCCCCGGTCCGAGACGACGTCCTGGGGAAAACCAGGAAGGCGAAACACATGGCGTGTCAGGAGGTCCGCCGTCTCGGCCGCCGAGGGAAGCTTGGGAAGGGCCCTGAGGTGAACCCCCTTGCTGAACCGATCCACCACGGTCAATAGGCACGTGTTCCCCTGGGAGGAGGGAAGACCCGTGACGAAGTCCAGCGCCACATGTGACCAAGGACGGCTCGGAATGGGAAGCGGCTGTAATAGCCCGGAGGGTGCCTGGTGGGAGGCCTTGCTGCGGGCGCAGACTGCGCAGGCCAGTACGAACTCCTTGACGTCGTTCCTCATGGTGGGCCACCAGAATCGACGAGCCAGGAAGGAGAACGTGCGATGAACGCCCGGGTGGCAGGCGAACCGGCTGGTATGGCCCCACTGGAGGACCCGGGACCGGACCGAGTCGGGGACGAAGAGACGATGAACCGGTACATTGCCTGGAGCGCGATGGAAGCGTAGGGCACGCCTTACCACCCCCTCGATGCCCAAGGTGACGACTCCTACCACCCTGGCCTCTGGGAGGATGGGAGTCGGGTCCTCAGTGGTTGGAGCCCCCTTGGAGTGTAACCGGGACAGGGAGTCGGCCTTCGTGTTGCGGGAACCAGGGCGAAACGTCAGCGAGAAGTCGAACCGACTGAGGAAGCTGGCCCATCTTGCCTGCCGGCCATTGAGGCGCTTGGAAGCACGGATGTACGTCAGGTTCTTGTGGTCCGTCCAAATGGTAAACGGCTCCTCGGGCCCCTCTAGCCAATGACGCCACTCCTCCAAGGCAGCCACAACCGCCAGCAGCTCCCGATTGCCGATGTCATAGTTCCTCTCGGCAGGGAGGAACCGACGCGAGTAGAAGGCGCACGGATGTACCTTCTGGTCTGTTGCCGACCGCTGGGATAAGATAGCTCCCAGTCCAGTATCCGAGGCGTCCACCTCAACGATGAACTGTCTCTTGGGGTCTGGATGGAGCAAGATCGTGGCGGAAGTGAACCTCTTCTTGAGGGAGCGGAACGCAGCACACGCCGCTGGGGACCAGTCGAACGGCAGGGCGGGAGAGGTCAGTCTGGTAAGCGGTTCCGCCACTTGACTGTAGTTCCGGATGAACCTTCGGTAGAAGTTGGCGAACCCGAGGAAGCTCTGTAACTCCTTCCGAGAGGTGGGTTCCGGCCACTCCTCCACGGCCTGGATCTTGCGAGGATCAGCTCGGGTCAAGCCTCTCTCCACGATGAAGCCCAGGTAATCGACGGAGTTGGAGTGGAATCGGCACTTCTCCGCCTTGACGAAGAGCCGATTGTGGAGGAGGCGCTCCAGCACACGGCGGACATGCTGGATGTGTTCCTCGAGGGTCTTGGAGAAGATGAGGATGTCGTCTAGGTATACTACCACAAACTCCTCCAGCATGTCACGAAGGACGTCGTTCATGAGCGCCTGGAATACCACCGGAGCGTTGGTGAGGCCGAACGGCATCACCAGGTACTCGTAGTGGCCCCTGGGAGTCTTGAAGGCGGTCTTCCATTCATCGCCCTCTCGGATACGGACTAGATGGTAGGCACTCCGGAGGTCCAGCTTGGTAAAGACGGTAGCCTGGGTGAGAGGCTCGAAGGTGGAGTTCATGAGAGGTAGAGGATACTTGTTCTTAATGGTGATCTCGTTGAGCTGGCGATAGTCGATGCAGGGTCGAAGGTCTCCGTCCTTCTTCCCAACAAAGAAGAAACCGGCCGCCACAGGAGAGGAGGAAGGCCGAATGAGTCCTGCTTCCAAGGACTCAGAGATGTATTGATCCATCGCTGCCTTCTCCGGGACGGTCAGACTGTAGAGGCGGCTGCCGGGAAGGGGAGCCCCTGAGCGGAGGTCGATGGCACAGTCGTAAGGCCAGTGAGGCGGAAGGGCCTGAGCCCTGGACTTACTGAAAACCTCCATGAGGTCGTGGTACTCGGGGGGTATGGTCGAGAGGTCCGGAGGCGGCTCACCAACGGATCTCCGGGGCGAGGGACAGGATGCCGCCTGAAGACACTGGGCATGACAGGAGGAGCTCCAACCCTTGATGGTACCGGAGGGCCAGGCGATGTGGGGCTCGTGCAGCGCGAGCCAGGGCCGGCCCAGGACTACTGGGACAAGAGGGGATCTGGTGATAAAAAACTGGAGTCTCTCAATGTGGTTACCAGCAATGGTGAGCAGGACAGGGCAGGTGCGTTGAGTGATGTCAGCCAGGCGGTGTTGGTCCAATGCGAATACCTCCAATGGCCTCACTAGGTCCTCAAGTGGAATGTTGGCCCGGGTAGCAAACTCGAAGTCTAGGAAACTCTCGTCAGGCTCCGAGTCAATGAGTGCCTCCACCGTGGCCCGTTGGTCCGCCCAGGCCAGGGTGACGCTCATCAGACGGCTAGGTGGTGCACGGCTCTGGGAACGAGAAAAACGGCTCACCAGGATCTCCCTGGGTCCCGGCGAGCCTGGTCTTTTGGCCGGGTGGGGCAGTTGGCGATACGGTGTCCATCCCGACCGCAGTAGAGGCAAAGGCCGGACCTGAACCTCGCCTCCCGTTCAGCTTGGCTAAGATGAGAACGTCCCAGCTGCATGGGTTCCTCCTCGGGCACCGAACGGGAGGGAAAAGAGCCACCAGTCGTGTTGGGAGCAGGGCGACCAGCAGTACCGTCACGAGTACGGGGGGTCCGGAGTACCTCTGGAGGTCCCTGTCGGGTTCTCTCACGTCTTCTCCCCTGGAGGCGTCCGTCGATGCGAATGGCGAGGCTGAACACGTCCTCGAGGGACTCAGGTTCCTCACGGGTCGCGAGCTGGTCCCTGACTGCGTCGTTGAGCCCCCTCATGAATGTGAGACGAAGTGCTTGATTGTTCCAACCGCTCTCCGTTGCCGCCAGTCTGAACTCCAGCACGTAGTCGGTGACCCCGCCACTGCCCTGCCGGAAGGTACCCAACCGGGCTCCAGGGTCCTGGCCACGGGCTGGGTGGTGGAAAACCCTGCAGAGCTCAGCAACGAAGTCAGGGTAGGAAAAACAGAAATCTGCCCCCATTGCCCAGGAGGCAGTGACCCACTGGGCTGCCCGGCCTGAGAGCAAGTTAGTCATGTAAGCCACTTGGGCTCCCCTTGAAGTGAATCGACTGGGTTGATGATGAAAAACCAACTCACATTGCATGATGAATGTGGCACAATCCTCGAAGTTACCGTCGAACAACCGTGGTTCGGAGAGACGGGGCTCCCGAGGTGCGGGATCGGGAGGCGCGGGGCCTGCCAGGGCTGCGGGTGATGCTCCGGCCGAGGCTCCTGAAGTAAGTGGGGTTACAAGCAAGGTGTTAACGGTTTCACTCAGCGCTTGTAAGTGGAGGAGAATATTAGACTGCTGGCTAGCCAGAGAGCCCAGGGACCCCTGAATAGGCAGGACCTGCTCTCGGAGTTCCTGTACAGCAGCCGCAGCCGCATCTAGCTGTAGGCTGTGGTCGTTGGTTAACTATATCTGGACTGCCAACGCTGTTCTGACTCTGTGTCGGCTGTGGTCGGCATGGTTGGATCGTAATGTTAGGGTTTGTAACCGACCTCAAACGCAACGGCACAGAGAGAGTTGTTCAGAGTTAGCCAAAGCAAGGGCATATTTATTTTCAGAGTTACAAGATGGAATGAAGTTGAGCAACCGAACAAACGGGGAATCTGGCATGTGAAGGTTGTTGCGGCTCTGCAGATACTCCCAGTAGGTGGTGGTGAGGAATTGGCTTGTGACGTCTGAAGCGGCTCTGCAGATCCTCCCAGCTTTCACTCCCGGTGGAAACGGAGAGAGAGAGAAATCTGAGTTAGCCCAGCGCACAACAGAAACAGAGAGGTGACTGATCCAGTATATATCCAAGTGACTTGATCTTCGGTGTACCACACACAGTTAGCAGAGTCCAGAGAAAAAACAATACGGTAATCCAAAGTGTAAATCCAACACAAAAATAGGTGAGAACAGTACAAACAAAAACGGGATCTCTTCGGTGTTTCACAAACACACAAAAAACTGATGATCCAAAAGAACTGTTTCCAAAAACTGACCAGAGCGCAACGCGTAAAGCGGGCAGATAACGAGGCGCAGCTCAGAACGGGAAACCAGGTTCTCCACAGGGATTCTCCACGAAAGTCCTGGAGAGCAAAAGACAGCAAACAGCGACGGGGATGGCAGGCAAATGCAGGAGTATTCAGAACGATCCAACATCGATAGTAGGGGGATCAGGGTATATAAAGCCACAGGGCGCTGATTACAAGCTGTGACAGCTGCGGGATGAAATTGATACTGGCTCCAGAAGCGTGTGGCGGGGAGAGCACCAATCAACACGGCACATTACAGGAACGGAGCGTGTGGCGGGGAATGCAATTAATCAACAAAGTACCTTAAAGGAACGGAGCGTGTGGCGGGGAGCGGACCAAACCTCACACCCTGTGCACTCTGGGGGCCACTGGCACTTATATGGGAATGTCCACCGGTGGCTCGATTTTGGAAATCCATAACCACTAGACTTTCGGACATATGTAACCTGACTGTAGGCGCCGTAATGGAGGTCTCTTTATTATGATTCAGTATTCTAGTTTTGCTGTATTATTAGTTGTACTGTCACTTTAGGTGGTGGGCGTGCTCACGGGGGTGTGGCGCTAATGGGAGCGTCTTATGGAATTTCATTCACCTTTTCACGTTGACAGTTCACAGAGGTTGACAGCTCACGGAGAGAGGGGGTGAGAGTTAGGAGAGCATATTATCTTTTGACCGCAATAACGCAATACCGCAAAGTGCAAATCGTATTTTGTTTGTCTCATGATGAAGCGAAAGAATAAATGCCTTAAAAATATTTCCTGGACGTGGAACGGAGTTATTTCATGTTGCGCGTCAATTGTTTGAACTCCTTCGCTCAGCCCCTCGGCAGGTCTGTCTATTACAGTCTACTACCGCAACACTGACAGTTCCACTTTCCGCAACAACACTAATCCTAAATTATATCTCCCTGCTACCAGCTTCCATACAACAAAAAAGACTCATTCTAGCGGGAGTTACTGCAGCAAAAAAATTTATAGCCATGATATGGAAACAACCCGAAAAACGTACAACGATCAATTGGACTTTGACACTCTTGGATGTAATTTATATGGAGATCTCCACTGCTCGGGTGATTGGAGTTAGGGAATCCAACATTGAGTTGTGCGCCTCAGCGGCTGAGAAAGTTGGTCTAGCAGCAAAGCGGGGTCGGGATGCTGGTCCTGAGGGGACCTGGGTTGGGGGGTGGGGGGGGGGTGGTGGGAGTGGGGGAAGAAATGTCCTTTGTATTGTCTGTGGCAATATAATTTAATTTTATATTCTGTTTATATAATTTTTATTATTTCAATTCTATTGTCATCAGTGATGCCACAGATTACTTGTAAAAGTAATCTGATTACTGATTACTGATTACTCCTTTAAAAAGTAATCTAAGTTACTTTACTGATTACTTGATTATCAGAGTAACTTAGTTACTTTGAAAGTAACTAGGTTACGAAGTCGTCGTCGTTCCCCCAACAGTTTTTTTTTTAAACGCTTTATTGAAAGTGCATAAATTGTTTTTAACTTGTTTCTCTGCACATAACGTAAATTGTTAAACTAGTGCTTCAGCTTCTGTACCATCAAGTATGGTAAAGCAACAGTCTATGATGCTCACAGCATTAGAGCAGCCAGCCAGTGGTTTTACAAAACCAGTGTATCACATCTAACAAATGCAGGCTGAAATATTCAATTATATCAACTCTAACTATTAAATTGTTTTTATAAATGTCTCTCTATAAACATACAATCAGTCTCTCTTTAACATGTAAATTAACTGTAAATCTGGCAAATAAGAGCTTTTGCTCTGCCACCATCAACCCTCCTGTACCTAGTCGAAGCGTCGGCTAGTGTTGTGATTCCAGATGCTTTCAATGCAATTGGATGTGCTGTTTTTAGCGGTATTCATTCCTCCGCATATGAATAAACGTGAAGTAGTGACTGAGGCTACGTTTAGACGAGCGTTTTGGGGTGGAATTCTGAACAGAAACCGCAAAAGTCATCTTGCGGTTTCACTTTTAATTTTGCCAAGCGTTTTGGGGTGGAATTCTCCGACGACGGAGCCCTGCTGTCACACGATTGGCGCATATGTCACATGACGTGCTGTGAAGACCCGCCCTACTCTGCCTCTGATTCGCAGACTGTGGATGGGGAATGTGATTGGACCAAAGCAGAGTCACTCACAGACAGAGGGACCAGTCACGCCGCGGGACACATTCTTGTATTTAACCCTTTCACTGCCACACCACGTCACTCCCAAATAAGAAAAACAGCTCAAAATGTATTTTTGACTGTCGAAAACTAAATAAAATACTGCATTCCGCCTGCATTATGAATTTATGATGAGATAGTAACGAAATAGTAACGCACAGCCACTTGGACAAGTAACTGCAATCAGATTACTGGCTTTTAAAGATTAACGCGTTAGATTACTATTTTCGGGGAAAAGTAATCAGATTACAATAACGCGTTACTTAGTAACACGTTACTGGCATCACTGATTGTCATTATTGAATAGATTACTGTAATTGTTGTGTCTCGTTTCATGTGGGAGAATTTCTTTTATAAAATAAGAGTTTGATCACAAAAAAAACATACTAAATAGTTGTTAGTGATTAATGGGTTAATATTCAAGACTGCTGCTCAGGTGCTTAACATGGACAGTGTATCAGCAATATTTAAATCACCCAACTCCAGCAGTGCTCTGGGTTAGAGGTGCAGGTGATAAGGAGCACGTTCCCTAAATTCTATGAAGATTGACAGGTTTATTGTCAATTGCCTGAAGCTACCCTGTAGGCTTGTTAAAAGGGAAAGGTTTTGCAACATATGATAAAGATCTCAAATGACAAACGATTGTTTAGTCTTTTTTCTTGAACAAGATTGAACGCCATACGTAAATGTAGTTTGTTGTTATAGCGCCACCATCTGGCCAAATGGCACTAAATTCTACACCATCCCCTGGGTCCTCAGCAAATGTGCATACATAGGGCCCTTTTTTGGCTGGTGTTAATTGTATTTAATTTTTTATTTATGTTCTCCCTCATATGTCACAGTGGTTTGGTCCACTACCATACTTACCTAGCGAGGCAGTTCTTAAATAATACCTCCATGGCGAGGCATAGCTGGAGCCATCAAGTTTCATGTTTCACTTCTGTTTATTATGCCATATAACTGTTCTGTCTTACAGTGAACTACAGTGAATTATGCCATATATGTATATCTATATCCCGATCCTCCATGCATCCGGCTAGCTCGCCGGTACTTCCTGCTCCCACTTCTTTCTTGAGTATGTGCACGTATGTTAGTGTGGAACATCCTCGCGATCGATGCCCGTGTGTTGGCTCCCACAGCACAAGTTTGCTGGTTGGCAGCTATTGGTAACCTGCCAGCCTCATTCTCCTGAATATTAGCTATAGTGAACTACAGTAAAATATGCCATAGTATCCATATTAGCTACTGTGAAAAAATAGGATTAAAATGTATTTGTATTGTGGTTATATTAGGCATTATATTATATTATTATTACATTAGGCATTCCTCCAAATCAAAAGTACAGTTAAAAGAAGAGGTTTGTGAGGCTTATTGAAACCAGTAATAGGCCTATTGGTTGCTGATTATAGGCACTTTGGTCATGCTGACAGCACTCAACTCTGCCTTGCACCTAACTGCATCACTGTCATGCCCATAATATTGGTAAAGAACCCCTTCCTTGGTAGAAGTACCCATTGGTTTCGATAATGAATGCAAATAAATGCCTGTTCTTTGGACAACTATAGAAATGTGCCGCATGCATATTCATAAAACCATACATGAAAACAATGCATTGTGCATAGAAGCCAAAGTCAATAAGAATCATCTTAAAATGCCTCTTTCTTTTTTTCTCTTTGATTTATTCTCTCTCTTTTCAGTCTTTACATGAAAAGGAAAGGGAGATCACCAGAGTTTTACATTCAGATTGTAAAGGAAGAAAGACGAGGGTGGATGCCTTTTATTTTTTATATATTTTTTAATTAGCTTCATCTGAGGAATTATCCAGCACTAATATAATAGCTCGATTCATCTCCCACACCATCTGGTGTGAGAGGGGTGTACCTCTGGAGCTGATTGCCTTCCCCCCAGTGCTGTGTCGGGGTAATAGGCTGTTCAAAGGCTGCCCTGGGCTCGGACAGCTGAGCAGAGGTGGGGCAAGAGCAGCTGGCCCTGGCACCATCACCTGCTGCCTGTCAGAACTTAGGCTTTCGAATATGGACCATCCATGCCCTAAGTGTGTGCGTGTGTGTGTGTGTGTGTGTGTGTGTGTGTGTGTGTGTGTGTGTGTGTGTGTGTGTGTGTGTGTGTGTGTGTGTGTGTGTGTGTGTGTGTGTGTGTGTGTGTGTGTGTGTGTGTGTGTGTGTGTGTGTGTGTGTGTGTGTGTGTGTGTGTGTGTGTGTGTGTGTGTGTGCGTGCGTGTGTGTGCGCGCGCGCGTGTGCGTGTGTGTGTACGTACATGTGCGTCATACTTCAGAGTCTGCATCGGTACGTTGCCAGGATCCCATCCTTTGCCTGAAGGAGAGAGATAGGGCAAAAGAGAGAGAGAGAAGGGAGGGAGGGAGGGAGACGGAGCACGTCATTAGGGCTCTCGTATCAACATCTGGGAATGGTGAGACAGGTGACAAATAAACAGAGATGACAGTACCATTACCTGTGTGTTAGTTTGCACTTCTGTTGCAACTCTACTAATGGAACAACCTTATGGATGCATTTTATTTGCTGCATTTTAAATCATTAATTACTACCTTCTTTTAACTATTCAAAAATATGTTTTGTCAAAGGTATTACCCAAATCTTCTCTCGTAAGCTATTTTGTTATTTCTAACTTTTGAACTGATGCCCTTGTGCTCTTGACAGGATCCACACAGGATGGAATTGTAAATATGAACCCCCAGTGTGCCTTTCAGAGATGTGTACTGCTCCGTGCTTCATTTACCCCATGCTTAGCCATGACCAACCCCTTTATCACACCCTGCTTTCTACAATTAAAATTAAGAGAGACTCCCCAGGGGAAAGCCATTTACCGTGGCACAAACCACACTTACACAAGCACCCGACACAAAATCCAGTGTTGCTTGAAAACTTTCCATGCATGGAGCACATTATCATTTGAGTTCCATCCAGAGTTCTCAATTAAAATGATTCGGAGGTTGCATTTCATTACCTAAGCTCTGGGGCAATTTGTAGGCCATTAAGCCCCTACCTGTATCAGCGGAGATGTTGTAGAGGTGAACATCTGGGGGTGGGGACTGCAGACAGAGCATGAAATGAAATGCCCCTGGCTCCCTGCTCTGCCTTTTGTCCAAAATAGGCCAAGGGTATTTGAACGCCATGCATAGTAAAAAATCTTCTGTAAAGACTGTGTGCTACAAATTGACCTAGCTTCTGAATTGGAAACTAAAAGAGAAGATGTATTTAGGTTAGCAAGTCATTCACTCAAGAGTCGGAGAAAGAGGGAGAGAGAAGAGAAAGTTCCAATTGTTTTTACCAGCACTGTAATATTTTGCTTCTGAACATACAGTAATGGCTAATGCCACAGGTTGACAGGACCGGGCTCCCCTACTAACCCATTTTAAATATTGACTTTCATTTCATTGTCATTTTAACGTGCACCTTGTTTTTATACAAATTTCACTAAAACTGGAATATGCCCTCATTTCGATGACCAGGCCGTTGGAGTAATGTATATAAACGCTGTGGATTATTGCATAACTGTAACGCACTGTACATTTACATTTACATTTAGTCATTTAGTTGACGCTTTTATCCAAAGCGACTTACAAGTTCTGTACGACAAGTCATCAGGAAGGGCACAACTCTATCAGCTGAGTAACAATGTTCATCAAAGTGTTGAGTGCTACAGTGTAGGTTAGTTTATTAGGACAAGTGCATGACAGTAAGGTTAGTTAGGGTTAGATTTTTTTTTTTTTTTTTTTGGATAATCTGTGGACAAAGGACTATGTCAGGAAGAAATGTGGGGATTGGCCTATGTAGTTTTTCATAGGTCTGATATGAGATCATGGAGAAGACACTGGGGCTTCATAATGGAAGCCCACAGTAAACGTGGTCGACCCTTCCTGGCGGAAGATTCATAATGTGAGAGCGCATACTCCCTTCTGTGACGTTGGCTTCAGTTGCATCCTTCAACTTCGTCCTCCACCCATCCATCTCTTCCTCCACTATGGGCACAGAGGCTACTCATCTGGGGCTCCTCAACGTACCATCTCCCCCCGTGCCTTTTGTTACCTCACTGTAGGAAACAGCAAGCCAATGATCGTAGTTTCCTCTCCATTAGGTGTTGAACCGACGGAACCGGCCAGATGTGGACAGAATCATCTGAGAACGTCCCTTTTGCTACACAGAGCTTTTCACTAATGCACCACACTGTGCTTCTGCTGGTGTATTTTGTTGGACCAACGGTGCAGTGTTATTTCGTCATTATACCCCAGGCAGATTGTTTCACTAGTCACTATTTTATAATTGTTTTTCTTATTTGATCTTTGGTTATGCTCCCCTGTTCCCATGTTATTTTTGTGTATTTAGTGGCAATAATTTTCCTGTCAATTCCTTATTTATTGCTTCTGTTGTGTGTGCCGCCATTTTGGTGTCCCAATTAACCCTGCTCAGCATCGGCAGGCCAGCGTACCCCCCATCCTACTGGCTGCTGCAGCCATGTGGGTTTCCTGTCACTAGGCTGTGCTGCATTCAGGCCACCAGCAAGCAGCTTGAAATTAGCAGATTTCCTGTCCCCCATCCACATTGTGTTTTCTCACTTATGATAATTTATTTTCCAAATAAAGATTCACCTTCTTCTGTTGTCCTGCTGTGTTGGGAATCTAAAAGAACAATTTCTTCAACCTGTGACACTTAACACAACATTGTTTTGTGTTGTTGGTCCATTTGTACTGTGACGGCTCAGCCTGTCATGCAGCAGATACACAAAATGGCATGTTCAGATTTTAACAAGGCCCTCCACCCCTCTACAACTTTTAAAAACACACCAAATGTGGCTGGCAAAGAGGGTCCACCCAAGAGTCACAATCCCTAACCTGTATGACGAATCAAGTTCAAGTGTTCCTTTATTAATCCCCTCTGGGAAATTCAGGGTGTAAAAATGTTAGCTACCAGCCGCTACCAGAAACCGTATGGATTTAATTTGCGCTGTATCAAGGGCTCTGTAAAATGCTCATTGTAAAACACCCATCTGTACAGTCTGTTACAAAGATGAAAACAGGAATGTCCAGTCGTTGCTTTTCTTTTGAATCAAATCTTAATTTCTTTTAATTTTCTATACGTTTACAATTTCTAGTTCAATTCAGTTCTTTCATCATCAAAATCATTTCACGTTCTGTCTGCTTGACGAGCCGCACCAAACATATCACGGCTGTTTCTAATACAACAATCAAGTCGGTCACATGCAATTCAGCACGGCTGCAGTGGTGGCCACTGTGGTGGCAGGAGCTGTCCACTCTCGAGTAGTGCTGAAGGACAAATGTGTTATTTGTGGCAACCACATAGTGCACTTTCAACTCCATTAAGGCAAATAAAAACAAATAAAACAAAACGTTATCAGCAACTAAACTATGTGTGTGTTTTATATATTACTTTATGAGTCTGTAATGAAAGTGTGTTTTATCTATATAATAGTTACAACAAACTCCGGCCCGATGTCAATTAATCTCAAGGTTATGCAATAACTGTATTGGCTGTCTGATTACTTTTCTTCATGGCAACTGTATTGAGCAAAGTTTTGCCATCACGACCTGGGAATACTTCATGTATCCTTCCCATTCTCCAGAGTTGTCTTGGCAACATGGGTTCGTTTTCTAGTACTACATCACCTTCCTTCAATGGTGTTGTTTTCTTTGTGGAGGATGAGTGAGCAGATCTTAATTCCATCAGGTATTCACTTCTCCACCGATTCCAGTATCCATTGACGAGACGTTCTCTGTACCGCCATCACTTGTTCATGTCCTTTCGAGTTCCTTGTTGTATGTCTGAATCTTTTACCGTCTGTGGTGGTAGTGTCGTCAGTCGGTTTCCTACCAAGAAGTGAGCTGGGGTAAGAGGTGCCACCTCGCTTTCGTGGTCCACATAAGTGAGCGGTCTTGAATTTATCACGGCCTCCACTTCAGTCAGAAAGGTCTGCAGTTCCTTGAAGTTCAGAAATGCCTTTCGCACAATCCTTTTGAGGCTAGTCTTGACTGAACGCACCATACGCTCCCATATAACTCCCCACCATGCAGCTCTTTCCACAATAAACCTCCAGGTTATCCGTTTTTCTGCAAAGAAGTCCTTCACTTGTTTGGATTTCATTGACTTCCATATTTCGTTCAAGTCCTGTGATGCCCTTTTAAATGCCTGTGCATTGTCCGAATAAATTGTTGAGCAAATGCCTCTTCTTGCAATAAACCTTCTGAAGGCCAAAAGAAAGTTTGGTGTTGTCAAGTCTGACACTAATTCTAAATGAACAGCTCTGGTCACTGCGCACGTGAATAAAGCAATGTAGGCCTTTTTGTGGTTAGGTCTGACGTACAACGGGCCTGCGAAGTCGACTCCAGTCACCTCAAATGGGGCAACTTCAGTTGTCCTGTCAGTAGGTAAAGGTGCTGTTATTTCCTGACTGGCCTTGGTTGTAAACCTTTTGCAAATGAGACATCGATTTAGAATCCGTTTTGTTGCTTGTTGTCCTCTCAGAATCCAGAAACGCTCACGTAGCTGTGTTAAGGTGTTCTGAAGTCCATTATGCATTACCTCTTCATGCGCATGTTTAATTTCCAGTTCTGTAAATACGTCATGCGCGGGTAGAATGAATGGGTGTTTTTGTCCATATCTTAAGCTCGATTTTTGCAATCTACCTCCAGTCTTGGTAGCGTCACCTTCTTCAAAGGGGCTACTTTCGTTTTTGCGCATATTAAAGAGCAGGTGCTTTCATCGTTCCCAACCGTACGTAAATAGCCTACGGCGCAGAATACGTGGAGTTGTCGCTCTGTGATTGAACTCGGGGTTCCAGTGTCGTAGGGTCTGGGAATGACCATAGTCTTGACAGTTTGTAACTCTCCATACCATTCTTTCCATTTCAATTTTAAATCGGTGGGCAAGTCTTCATCCCACTCTAGGCCTCGTTCCCATGTTTCCTGGAATAGTCGCTTGGCCCTCACCGTGAATGGTGACAGGAACCCGATAGGGTCGAATAGCCTAGCGGCTGTTTGCAGGACTGTCCTCTTTGTGCATTTTGTATTTTTTGATTCTCGTAGAATACTTGTCAGATCAAACATGAAATTGTCCGATGTCGTTCTCCACGTCATTCCCAGAACCTTGACTGGGGCATTCTAGTCCACTTTCGTTTCCTGTAGTTTGTTCTGTAGTTCAGGCGAATTAGTTTTCCATTTACACATCTTCATCACGGCCTTGTCCATGATTATTTTGGATTCTTTATACAACTTGTATGCATCTTCTACTGTATCCGCTCCATTTATGAAATCATCCACATATAGCGTTTCTCTTAATGCTTTTACCGTAGAGGGGTACGTTGACTCCAATCCCTCCAGATGATGTCTGATATTTGCTGACAGCAGAAATGGGCTGGCAGTTGCTCCAAATGGAACCCTTGTCATCCTCATTATGCACTCATTATGTTCGTTTCCATTCTCTGTATGAGGTGTCTTGTCTGTCCACAGGAACCTCAGTGCGTCTTGATCTGTCTGGTTTATTGAGATTTGTAGAAAGGCCTTTTCAATGTCCGACATGAAAGCAATTTTATGTTGCCTGAATTTCAATAGAACACTCAATAAATCAGGGTTCAAGTTGGGGCCAGTTAATAGACAGTCATTAAGTGAGTCACTGTTTCCATCATGTGATGACGCATCGAATACAATCCTGACTTTCGTTGTTGCGCGTTCCTCCTTCACAATAGCATGATGTGGCATGTAGTACAATGGGTTACCGGTAGTCTTGGTTTTGACTGGTTCAATGATTCTCTTCTCCAAGTAGTCATTGATCACCTCACTGTATCTTGTGAAGAGTTTATCATTATGTTTGAATCTTCTCATCAGATGTTTGTAATATCCTAGGGATATCTGTGTAGCCCATAGCCTACCACAGCACAGCAATGATGCGTGCGTGATGAAGTGTTACGTATTCCAGTCATCCGATATGCAGACGCTGTTCTTGTGTTGTCATTGCTGCCCGGGACGTGAGAATAAACGGTAACCCAATAAGCAGTCGCCCGATTCCATCATTCCCTATAGACACTAAGAGTGACGTTTAGCGGAATATTACATATATTGCCAGAAGCCGGGTCTTTTTCGAACCCGTGCCAAGAAAGAAAAAGAGAAAGAAAGACGATATGGAGGCTGCAGCAGTACCAATGCCGACGATGCATTGGGAATCCTCAAACCTACCTGACGCATGGAAAAAATTCCGCCAGCACGTCGAGCTAATGTTTAGCGGACCGTTCAACGGCAAGACAGAGGAAATCAAATGCAGTTACCTCCTATTATGGATCGGGGAAAAGGGAAGAGACATTTTCAACACCTGGCAGTTGTCCGACGACGACAGGAAGGAGCTTAAAAGCTACTACGACAAGTATGAAGAGTACGTTATGCCAAAGGCGAATCCCATATTTGCAAGGTACAAATTTCAGGAGAAGGTCCAGGGGCCTAGCGAAAGTGTCGACCAGTTTGTTACAGAACTAAGACTGCTTGTGAATGACTGTAACTACCCCAATAGTGAGGAGATGGTTAGAGATAGAATTGTTTTCGCTACAAACTCTGTAAGGGTCCGGGAGAAGCTATTGAGCCATGGGGCAGCGCTAACGTTCGAGAAGGCCATGGACATAGCACGCTCCCACGAGCTAGCCCAGGTACAGATGAAGCTAATGATTAGCCCAGGGGCTAACGCTAGCCAGGACGTGCACGCGGTCGGCAAGAAGCCGTACGGGGCACGTACACAGCGCACAGCCATGGACAAATACAGAAGCAACAGAGAAGACTCGACAGATAACACATGTAGGAACTGTGGGAGAGAGCGCCACACTGGGTCAGAAGACTGCCCAGCTAAAGGTCGCAAATGCAATAAATGCCAGAAAGTCAACCATTTTGCAAACGTGTGCAGAAGCCGCACGGACGTGCACGGCAAGAGGAAGGACGTGCACGAGGTTTCAGAGGAATGTGCATGTGCGCAACAGGATGACGAATGGTTTGTGGACTCCATCGTAACTGAGCACGCAGATACGAAGCGGGAACAGGCGTTTGCTGAGTTGGAGGTTGGTAAAGTAAACAAGCACAAAATAAAGTTTAAAATTGACACTGGTGCACAAGCGAACGTAATGCCAACAGCAACCTTCCACCAGATGTACGGTAAAGTGACACTAGGCCCACCATCCAGCCGACTCTCAGGTTATGGTGGCCATGCTCTCAAGGTAGAGGGGTCATGCAAACTCACATGCAAGCATAAAGAAAATGTGCAAATGTTGAATTTTGATGTTGTGACCACTAATTCCCCCCCTGTATTGAGTTTAAGAGCATGCCTAGATCTGAACTTAGTAAAAATGATACACATTGTTGATGCACAGGTAGAGGACCCTGTTAACGTCAGGCAGGAGTTTCCAGATGTGTTTCAGGGCATCGGGTTATTCCCAGGGGAATGCAGTATCAGCATAGACCCAGCGGCTACGCCAGTCATATACCCCCCCAGGCGCATCCCATACGCTCTCCGTGGGCGTCTCAAAGAGGAACTGGACAACATGGAGAAGTCAAACGTCATAAAGAAGGTGACAGAACCCACAGAATGGGTCAGCGCCCTCGTCGTTGTGGAAAGACGTGACGGTAGGCTACGAGTGTGTTTGGACCCCCGAGACCTCAACAGGGCGATCCAGAGACCACACTACCCGCTCCCAACATTGGACGACATAACCCCAAGGCTCGCCGGAGCGAAGTACTTCAGCGTACTCGACGCAAGATCGGGCTACTGGGCGATCAAACTGACTGAACAATCATCAAAGTTAACTACTTTCAACACGGTGCACGGAAGGTACCGGTTCCTACGGCTCCCATTTGGGATCATCTCAGCGCAGGATGAGTTCCAGAGGCGGATCGATGACACATATGAAGGACTGTCGGGTGTGTCCGCCATCGTGGACGACGTGTTGGTCTACGGCCACACCAGAGCCGAGCATGATGCCAACCTGCGCGCCATGCTACAAAGGACAAGGGAAAGAGGGGTGAAACTCAACCCAGACAAGAGTGTCATCTGTGTGACCGAGGTAAGCTACTTCGGTCACAGACTGACACAGGAAGGCATCCGACCAGACCCAGACAAGGTCAAAGCGATCAGGGAGATGGAGCCGCCAAAGAACAAGGCTGAGCTGGAAACTATCTTAGGAATGGTCACATACCTCTCAAAGTTTGCTCCAGGACTGTCCGACGTGAACGCGTCACTGCGCCAACTCGTGAAGGAAAGCAGTGAATTCCAGTGGGACCCTGTGCACGACCAAGCGTTCCAACAGATGAAAGAGCTCATAACCCGTGAGCCGGGCCCCGTCCTCACATACTTCGACCACACCAAACCTGTGAGACTCCAGGTCGACGCCTCAAAAAGCGGACTAGGCGCAGTCTTACTGCAGGACGGTAAGCCAGTCGTGTACGCATCTAAAGCTCTGAACAAGACCGAAGAGAACTATGCGCAAATAGAAAAGGAGCTGTACGCTGTCCTTTTCGGATGCAAGAGGTTCCACCAGTACCTGTATGGTCGACAGGTAGTGGTAGACCACAAGCCACTCGAGGCGATCCTCAGAAAATCCCTCGCCGCTGCGCCGCCGCGTTTGCAACGCATGATACTGCAGCTCCAAAGGTATGACATCGTCATTATGCACCGCCCAGGGAAAGACATTCCAGTGGCGGACACCCTGTCGAGAAAGTCTATCACCTACCACGACCGCACACTAAGTGAGGGTATGGACACACAAGTACACACAGTCCTGAGCACCCTGCCTGTGAGCGACAACAAAATGACTGAGATCAAAGCAGCCACCGCCCAAGACCAACAGCTCATCACCCTAAGACAGATCTGCGAGTCAGGATGGCCTGAGACACGAAAGATGTGTCCACCCAGTGTTGCCGACTACTGGAACCACAGGGACGAGATCACAGTGATGGACGACGTCCTCTTTAAGGGTGAGAAGATTATCGTGCCACACACGCTGAGACAGGACATGTTAACACGCATACACATAGGCCACAAGGGTATAGAAAAGTCTAAAGAGAGGGCGAGGGATGTGCTATTTTGGCCTGGAATGGGTAGACAAATAGAGGAAATGGTAGGCTCATGCAGCACATGTCAACAGTATCGTAGCTCCAACCCCAAAGAGCCAATGATATCTCATCAGATACCTGACCGACCATGGCAGACCGTCGCCACAGACCTCTTTACACATGGAGAGGACTACATAGTCACAGTAGACTATTATAGCAGGTACATTGAGGTAGACAAACTACGCAGCACCACTACATCAGCCGTAGTGCGAATGCTCAAAGCCCAGTTCGCAAGGCTAGGCATACCAGAAACCGTAGTCAGTGATAACGGCCCATGCTATAGCTCCAGTGAATTTAAGACATTCGCACAGGACTGGGACTTTAGACATGTAACTAGCAGCCCTACTTACGCCCAGAGCAATGGCCTCGCAGAGAAGGGAGTCCAGATTGCAAAGTCACTGTTAGAGAAGGCTAGAGTAGACAACAAGGACCCATACTTGAGTCTGTTAGAATATAGAAATACACCAGTTGACAACCTCAAGTCACCCGCACAACTGCTCATGAGCAGACGCCTACGCACTATCCTCCCCACCACCAGTCAGCAGCTACGACCACAGGTTGTAAACCAGAGCACAGTGCGCGCCAAGAGAGAACTATGCCAACAAAGACAGAAATATTACTATGATCGGACAGCAAGACCGTTGCCGACTCTGCAGGACGGAGAGGCCGTCCGTTTCCAACAGAATAATGGGCAATGGAAGCCCGCCACTGTCATTCAACCAGCAGGCGCTGAAAGGTCTTACCACGTTCGTACTGATGAAGGCCAGGAATACAGGCGCAACAGACGTCACCTGTTACAGACAAAAGAGACTGACCAAGGTACCCACCGAACAATGGCACCGGAGGCCAACACCCAGCCCCAGCAGCCGGAGATGGCATCACCGGAATGTCCACCACCTGAAAGTCCAGATGAACATTCTAAGTGCATCACTACCAGATCTGGTCGCGTCGTTAAGCCAAGAGTAAAGCTTGACATTTAAGATCCTAAGACCCTACTCAGTGGACCCTGAATCATTACGGCCACGTGAAAGTGAAATGCATGTAAAAAAAAAAAAAAAAAGGAGAGAGGAGGAGATATTGTAATTACTGTAATTATCATAATAATTGACATGTCTTGAGACTGTTTTCTACTTATATTGTTTAAGTATACCGTTTCTGCCTATATTGTTTGAATATAAATAATGGTCCACAGGTGTGTGAATATAGAACAAACGGTACCGTATATTCTAAAGTAATGTTTTCAGGATTCTAGGTTGCCACCGTGAGTTTCATCTTAGGAAGGGAGATGTAATATCCTAGGGATATCTGTGTAGCCCATAGCCTACCACAGCACAGCAATGATGCGTGCGTGATGAAGTGTTACGTATTCCAGTCATCCGATATGCAGACGCTGTTCTTGTGTTGTCATTGCTGCCCGGGACATGAGAATAAATAAGCAGTCGCCCGATTCCATCATTCCCTATAGACACTAAGAGTGACGTTTAGCGGAATATTACAATGTTGAAACCTGTTCTCTGCAATTCTGTAGTTGGATGACAGTTTCAAAGTCTCTGTGCGCCATGGTAGTTGCACTTCATAACGTTCTCCGTTGTGCGTAATGGTTTCTTTGAATTGTTTCAGGGCATTTTCATCATTGCCGCTCAACTTTGTTTCCGGTTCAGGGTTGATTCCCAGGGATTCTAGCTCCCAGAATGAGCGCAACTGTTCAGACAGTATTTTATTATCTACATTGACATGCATCACTCCAACGTTGGTTATGGTGCTGACGTGCATTGTAGTTACCGTGCCTTGAATGAGCCATCCGAAGCTGCTCTCAGCTGCCACTACTCCGTCTTGTAGTCTTTCCAGAGACCACTTTCCAATAGTAGTCGGATCCGATTAATATTTCCACATCTTGATTTTCCATTCCATGAACTTTTACGTCGGCCAACAGCATTCCTTTTCCTTCCATCTCTGTGCGTAATGGCTCTCCGGGTACACTCATTAGTGACGTGCACACTTGTGGTGATTCCAGTAATTCAATTTCGATTGTTTGGCCATTTCTCACATCGGATAATTTTGCCCGTACTTTATTGCAATGCACTCGTTTTGGTTGTAGGCTACCAAACGTGTGTAATTGTATTACCTCGGAGCCTATCACCGGTAGATTTAGTTTGCGTGACAATTCTGTTCTTATAAAGCTCCGTTGACTCCCATCGTCCAACAGGCATCTGGTCAATTTACTCCTGATTGCGTCTTGGCTATACCACACTGTCGCTGTTTGGAGTAAAACATTGTTGTTATTGCCCGAATTATATCCGATGGTAGTATCAGTTTGTAGGTTTGTAGGTTGTTGCGCTATGCGCAGTCTTGGTTCATAGGGGCGCATATCGTGAGGCTGAGCGCACACTACTTTGTGGTGTCGCCGGCCACACTTCTCGCATGAAACCTGCGCCTTACAAGTTCTGGCCATATGTCTTGTCCCCAAACACACAAAACAATGTCCTTGTTTTTTAAGGAATTCTCTTCTCTGTTCTACTGTATTTTGCGTGCAGTGTTTGGAAATATGGCCGGCTTTGTTGCAAAATATGCAGTTCTGTGGCGCTCCCGTATACAATACAGCGGTAGACGCTCTATAGGCTGCGGTAGGCCTATGTTTTTGCTCATATTTTGGGTTGTCAATTTGTGGGTTCAGATCAATCAAGTTTGCCGTTCTTTCTCGGCTTTCAACTTCTCTTTTCAAGAATTTCATTAAGCCCTCTACTTCCAACATGTCGTCTTCCTCTCTTTGGCGGCTGAACCCAAGCGTTATGCTCTCTGGCACCATTTTCATTAGGATTGGGCAGAGTAGGCTATCATGCATTTCAGAGACGACTTTAAGCGCTGACAGACTTCTGACTTGTATTTCGATCTCATCATATAGTTTTCGTAGGGCGACGGTGTCATTTGCACGTTTAACCGTGGTCAAGTTTAATAACTTATTCATATGGGCATTGATTAAAAGATCCTTTCGGCCAAATCTGTTTTCCAACATTTTAATCGCAGCATCATAGTTTTCATCGGTTAATGCGAGACCCGTGATTGCGTTTGCAGCCCTTCCCATGAGGTAGAACTTCAGGTAATTAAACTTGTCAGCCTTGCTGAGGTCTGGGTTTCTATGAACTGCCATGTCGAACTGGCTCCAGAATGTTTGCCATAGGCTAACTTCTCCGTTGAATTTGTCAATAATCAGTCTCTGGAGTTTGACTGCAAAACCATATCCCTTGTTGGAGCCCACTGATGAACGGTCATCTTCTCATAGCCTTTTTCAGTTTGGTTTTGCACACACATATATCCTCTTCATATCGTTGCACACCATTGAATTCATCTTCAAAATCCTTTTCCTCAATTCCGTCTTCAATTTCTGTGTTCAAGGCTTTCAATGCAATTTCTTTTTCCACAAGCATGTCCAACATTCTTCATAATCCGCGTCCACATCTTCTAATGACACTCTTGTCTTCTCATCTATCACATTGATCAACTTTGTTATTGCAGTCCTTACCACTCCTCTTTTCAGAAGTAGTTTATTTAGTTGTGTCTTGGACATCGTTGGTGTAGGCTTGGAAATGTCTGTACATTCCTTGATCCTTCTTTGCAGGGCCGCCTCAGGGGGTGTGCGAGCAGTGCGGTCGCACAGGGCCTCGCGGGAAGGGGGGCCTCGCAAAAAAAATATATATATATATATTATTATTATTTTTTTATAATTTCTTTTAAATTTTTTAAATTTTTTTTGCGAGGCCCCCCTTCCTGCGAGGCCCTTTTTCATCACAGACCTAAAATCTAGTTTTTCTTACATGCTTATATATTTCACATTATACGTTTGTAGAATAGTGTTCCGGTTTCTGCGGCTCTGCTGCTCTGCAGAGAGACACGTTTGTAGAATAGACTGAATAGTGTTCCGGTTTCTGTGGCTCTGCTGCTCTACAGATAGACAAGTTTTTAGAGTAGTGTTCCGGGCTCTTCCCGGACCCACGAGGTACAGGATCTATTCAGCGCTATTCAGAGGAGGGAGTGGATGTCTTTTGAAAAGCAGCATGGAGCAGAAGCAATTACACCGTGTGCGTGCCATAAGCTTGTTATCAATACCAAGTATGATGATTATGCCAACTTTGCCAAGACGAAGAGGATGTTCGGCAGATGGACTGAAGATGAAAGTTGTTGCATGTTAGAAGAACCTTCAGTCAGGCTATAGCTATGTCGGCTAGTACTAGTAGCAATTTGCTAAAGGCAGGGACGCGTAACTAGCGTTAGCTAATGCTAGCTAGCGTTAGCTAACGCTAGTTAGCTAGCTAGCGTAACGCTAGTTAGCGTTAGCTAACGCTAGTTAGCTAGCGTTGCTAACGCTAGTTAGCTAGCGTTGCTAACGCTAGTTAGCTAGCGTTGCTAGCGCTAGCTAGCGTTAGCTAACGCTAGTTACGCGTCCCTGCTTTTAGCTAATTGCTAAGTTATCGAGTGCTAATGTGTGGCAGATAAACTAGGACTCCCAGGGACTGGTACTTTTCATCTCCACAGAAGGTCTCCTTCCAACTTTGCTATTGATACTGCGTCATGGTGAGTTTTTTCAACCTATTCTATTCCCGCCGTCGAGCTCTCTCTCTCTCTCTCTCTCTCTCTCTCTCTCTCTCTCTCTCTCTCTCTCTCTCTCTCTCTCTCTCTCTCTTTCTCTCTTTCTCTCTTTCTCTCTTTCTCTCTCTCTTGCTCTCTTTCTCTCTCTCTCTCTCTCTCTCTCTCTCTCTCTCTCTCTCTCTCTCTCTCTCTCTCTCTCTCTCTAAAACACAGTGCTTCCCAATCCTCTCCTCGAAGCACCCCAGCCGTTCCATGTATTTGTTTAATTCCACACCAGCACACCTGATTCAACTTAACAAGCCCTTTATTAGTTGAATCAGGTGTGCTGGTGGTGGAATTTAACAAATACATGGAACGGCTGGGGTGCTTCGAGGAGAGGATTGGGAACCACTGCTCTAACACACACACATACCTGCTCTCTCTCTAACACACACACACACACACACACAGACATGCTCTCTCTCTCTAACACACAAACACACATGCTCTCTCTCTCTCTCTCTCTCTTTCTAACACACACAGACATGCTCTATATCTCTCTCTAACACACAAAATGACATGCTCTCTCTCTCTATCTTTCCCTCTCTTTCTAACACACACACACATACATGCTCTCTCTCTAACACACACACAAACAGACATGCTCTCTCTCTATCTCTCTCTTTCTAACACACACAGACATGCTCTATCTATCTCTCTCCCCAATTCAAATGGGCTTTATTTCACATTCTTGTATTTCTCCCAGTAGGTATGGGAGTTTTGAGTTATTGTCCATGTTTTCAAAGTCTCTTTGGGTGTTTGCAATTTGTGGGAAGTATATGTCTTGGTATAGTGGGCAGGTTGTTAAGAAGTGGAGCTCGGTTTCCACCTCATCTTGTGTGCAGTGGGTGCATAGTCTGTCTTCGCTTGGGAGCCAGGTCTGCCTATGGCGGCCTTTCTCGATGGCTAGGCTGTGCTCGCTGAGTCTGTACCTAGTCAAGGATCTTCTTAGTATTGGGTCAGTCACAGTGCTCAGGTATTCTGCCACTGTGTACTCTCTGTTTAGGGCCAAATAGCATTTCAATTTGCTCTGGTTTTGGGTTGTTTCTTTCCAATGTGTGTCTCTCTCTCTCTCTCTCTCTCTCTCTCTCTCCTCTCTCTCTCTCTCTCTCTCTCTCTCTCTCTCTCTCTCTCTCTCTCTCTCTCTCTCTCTCTCTTTCTCTCTCTCTCTCTCTCTCTCTCTCTCTCTCTCTCTCTCTGGCCTTGCTCTGGTGGAGGGTCAGGGGCATTGCCGGGTCTGTGCAGCGATAACACTGTATATTGACTGTAGAACGGGAGCTCTCTCTCGCTCTCTTTCTTGCTATATGTTGACTGTATCATGCCCAGCCTCGGGCAGCGCTATTATTTAAGAATATGTTGACTGTATAAAAAATAAAATATATATATATATATATATTCTTTTTTTTACCTTTTATGGGGGGGGGGGCTCGCGTTTAAATCTCGCACAGGGCCTCGCATTTCTCCCAGGCGGCCCTGCTTCTTTGTCTTCAAAGCACTTCTTTTCTTTGTTCCTCCCTGGTTTTGCACCAGCTTCTGTTACAAAGATGAAAACAGGAATGTCCAGTCGTTGCTTTTCTTTTTAATCAAATCTTAATTTCTTTAGTTTTCTATTAGTTTACAATGTCTAGTTCAATTCAGTTCTTTCATCATCAAAATCATTTCACATTCTGTCTGCTTGACGAGCCGCACCAAACATATCATGGCTGTTTCTAATACAACAATCAAGTCGGTCACATGCAATTCAGCGCGGCTGCAGTGGTGGCCACTGTGGTGGCAGGAGGGCCCAGGACTGGGAGACCAGAGATGCAGGTGGACACTGTAGTATTATAGTGAAGCTGCTTGCCTCAGCTGACACACAGACAGGGACAGACAGAAAAACAGGGGTAGGGGAGACACAGGAGCCGCTGGATCATGACAACTACTGATTAACTGATTGAACTTCAATAGAGAAAAGAGATTGTGTTATTTATGTAACAGTGTGGAAATCAAACTGGTTTATTTGAGACACATTGCAATGTTTTAATACTACTAGTAATATAGAAGATATTTTATTTCAAGAACGGGGGAAGGTTGGAGGTGGTGATGTTGTAGCAAAGAAGGCAGGCAAGGGTGATCCTGAGGCAAAATAAACCCAGAATGAGCGAAGCACAAAAAACACAGAAAAACGGACACAAATCTGTAGAGGGATAATTTCCTAAATGAGAGGCCTGAAACGTCACTACCAAGTAGCTGAGTTAACAATCTGACGAAGTGTGACTGAAGAACCGGGGTAGATATACTGCAGGGCTGATGAGTAGATGGTCGGCAGGTGTGGTTGCTGAGCAGGTGATTGTAATCAGTTGATTACAGGACGTTGCCCATATATGGGCTGCAGGAAGCTGCTCGCCTCAGCTTACACACAAACAGGGACAGACAGGAGAAAAACAGGGGTAGGGAAGACACAGGAGCCGCTGGACCATGACAGTACCCGCCCCCCCCCCCCTCAACAGGTGCCTCCAGGCGACCTGCCGGGCCTGTCCAGCACCGCATCCAGAATGTCTCTACGGGGCCTCCAGCACCGTTCCTCTGGACCATACCCCTCCCAATCCACCAAATACTGGTAGCCACGTCCTCTGCGGCATATGTCGTGGAGTCGCCGGACGGTGTAGACCGGGTGGTCGTCAATGATGCGAGGAGGAAGGGGTTGGTCCGCAATCGGGGGAGACAAAGAGCTGGAGAGCACAGGTTTCAACAGAGAGACATGGAAATCAGGATGGACCCTCATGTGGCGAGGCAACTTGAGCTTAACAACAGTTGGGTTTATGACTGAGTCTATTTCAAAAGGTCCAATGTAGTGGGGAGTGAGTTTCTTGGAGTCTGTCTTAAGGGGGATATCCTTTCAGGATAACCATACTCTCTGACCTAGTAGGTAAGTAGGGGCCCGAGTCCGGTGGCGGTCTGCGAAACTCTGGTTGCGGGCAGCAGTCCGATCCAGGGCAGCACGTGCCTCCCTCCAGATCTTGCGGCAGGTGGGCCTGGACCGATGGAACAGCTATCTCGGACCCCTGGACAGGGAAAAGGGGTGGAAGATAGCCCAAAGCACACTCGTAAGGTGTCATACCCGTGACCGCACTAATGAGGGAGTTGTGTGCATACTCTATTCATGCCAGATGAGTGCTCCAGGGTCCCAGGTTCTTTGTCACCACACAACGGAGCACTGATCCGAGATCCTGGTTGGACCACTCCGTTTGTCCATTAGATTGGGGATGATGACGAGAGGACAGGCTTACAGAGTTCCCCAGAGCCATGCAGAAGGTCCTCCCTACCTGGGAGACCAACTGAGGTCCTCGGTCTAAGACTATCTCACTGGGGATTCCATGGAGGCGGAACATGTGGTCGACCAAGAGGTTAGCAGTCTCATATGCTGTTGGCAGTTTGGGGAGAGCCAAAAAATTCACTGATTTAGAAAATCTTTCAACAATGGTAAATATGGCGGTATTACCTTTGGACAGTGGGAGTCCAAAGTCCAGTGCTATATTTTACCATGGATGACCGGGAACAGGCAGGGGGGCAGAAAAGGCCAGCAGGAGGTTGGTGGACTTCCCACAAGCACACACCGTACAAGCAGACAGGAAGGCTAGTGTCCCCAGGTATATTCGGGCACCAGAAGTGTCACTTCAGGAGGGATAGCATATGGCTACCGCCAGGGTGACAAGCGAACCGGGAGTTGTGCCCCCACTGGAGGACCTGGGAATGAGCAGAGTTAGGGACAAACAGGCGGTTCTCAGGGCCATTACCTGGACAGCGAGCAACTCCTGATTTCCCACATCGTAGTTCTGCTCTGCTGGAGACACACTGTGACTGAAAAAACCACAAGGGTGAAGTCTGTCATCACACTCCGAGCGCTGTTATAATACTGCCCCTACCCCAGTGTCCGAGGCATCAACCTCTACCACGAACTGGCATGATCTGTCAGGGTGAATGAGCATGGGGGCCGAGGAGAAATGTCTCTTGAGCTCAGAGAACGCTGCATCTGCTTCAGGGGACCAGGAGAAGGGAGTGGTTGGTGAGGTGAGTCTAGTGAGCGGGGCTGCTACATGACTGTAGTTCCTTATGAACCTACGATAAAAATGTGCTAATCCTATGAAGCATTGGAGTTCCTTGACAGTGGACTGCACCTTCTCGGGTTCCGTACGCACCTGTCCTTTCTCCAAGATGTAACGTAGGAATGCCACTGAGCTCACATGAAATTCAGACTTTTCGATCTTGACGAACCGTCTGTTCTCCAACAGTCTCTGAAGCACCCGTCTCACATGTATCATGTGATCCTCCATATTCTGGGAAAAAAACGAGGATGTCATCCAGATATACAAAAACTGAGCGGTTGAGGAAGTCACAGAGAACATCGTTTACCAGGGCTTGAAAAACTGCAGGGGCGTTGGTTAAGCCAAAAGGCATAACGAGGTATTCGAAGTGACCGAGTGGGGTGTTAAAGGCGGTCTTCCACTCATCCCCCTCTCTGATTCTGACTAGGTGGTAGGCATTCCTTAAGTCAAGCTGATACATGCACCCTTTGTAGGGTTTTCCAAGCCTAAAATTGTCAGGCGCGACCTTACTGGCACCCCAGCAACTTTAAGTCAAACCGTTACAGTACCTCTACCAGTCCACGTGAGCGGATCGGCGCGGCCGAGAAATCCGCTCTTCGCTCTTTAAAGCTTGGTCCGCTCCGCTAATCACTCATGTTGACCCCGCCCCCAAGTCGCTCTCCGCTCGCTCCCCGCTCACCTTGAATCGAGCGCTCCCCGCTCCCCGCGCCAGATCGCTCGGCAGTTTTTTTTCTTCTTTTTTTGGAGCATGGTGTAAATGAGCTCAAACTACAACAGTCTACACCCCCTGGGCCCCTTAACAATTGTTTGTATTGAGCCGCATTGTAATTGTAGCCATTCTGCAATGTTAAATAACGTTGTTTATCCATTCACTATCTCTATTAAGCGATGATAGGCTAGCCGAGCCACAATGCTATGGTCGCTGCCATTAACGTTAGCATGTAAGCTAACGTCAACAACAATGGCGTCGATATACTTTTTCTAACTGGAGTGAGTGTGGGCGTCTCTACAGTGACAAAGCCTGAACGAACAGCCTATCACAGGTTCACCCTTCTCATTGGTTGAAAATGGCCTTCATGTTTGTACATCGCCATCTGTTGCTTTGGCATTGTACTGCATGTATATATTACATCAGTGTTAAACCACTGTGAGCGGCCTGGAGTGGATTGGAGCGGAGGAGAACTCTCGCTCCGGACGTCGCGCCGACTCATTTTAAAACCCACTCCTCGCTCACGTCAAAACCGGCCGCTCCGCTCCCCGCGCCGCTCACGCTCCGATCCGCTCACATGCACTGACCTCTACTATGATTGTCAGGTTACACTGCATCTGTATACCAGTGTATTGGCTATAATTCCATGCTTTTGCATTGCTTTCAAATTCTTGTCTTGTCTTCTGATCAGTCTTAACACCAAATGTTTACCAGCACCAACAAAGACATGATTCCATTCATTGCCTAAGGGGTACAGCAAGGAGGGATGGAGAGTGGCCACATAGATAAAAACAAGTTTGTCACAAACCTCAGTGCAGTGATAGCTAATCAGAGAGTCATTGCTGTGTGACATACTTGATTTGATTTTTTATCTTGTAAAAAATACCGTACCAACAGATTTACGAAAATCCTCCCCCGGATTCCTGAATGCGTAAAACGATCTCCGTAACTGGCCAAAATCTTTGCATCTGTGTTCCCATGAATAAAATACGTTACTCATTCTTAAACTGAAATGCACGTTCTCGTTCATTGAATTTGCATACAGACAGCTCCTTATAAGGCGAATGAGGCATGTGCAAAACAGCAGAGGTTCGTCATTGCACTGCACCATGCTGATACATTCCACAGGAAGTGATTTGCGACTAATCTCAAAATGAGATTAGATTCAAATGTATTTTTATTATACAGCACAAGTAGAATACACCATTCAACCAGAGTGGATAAATAATTGGTCCATAAATAAATAAATGCGTGGAGAAACGGTTTAGTGAGGCAGCCTCAGCGCAACAGCACACACATGTACTGTATACATGCAAAATTAATTGTTCCAGCAAAGTAGGCTTATATTATTTGAATTACTTGTTTTATTAGGTATTATAGTAGTAAGTCCTACTGTAGAACATGACATATTAGCATGACATCTAATTCAATACTGAACGACTTGGCTCTTGACAAGCGATTCATTTTGTGTGTGCTTGTGCGCTGAGGCTGCCTCACTAAGCCATTTCTCCATGCATTTATTTAGTTCTAGCAATAGGACTATAAACCAACAATAACAATAAATAATATCATAGAGAAGAAGACAGTATATGGCATATAAATACAGTATATTCCACTATACAGTAGCTATATCCACGGCGATCTGTTTAGTTCTTATTTATTTGGTTTGCAGTGCGTGTGTGTAATGCTCACGATGCCTCATTGAGTCAGGACTATAAATGCTAAACGTAATTGTTAATGATACAAATATTGTCGTATTTATTATCATTATAATTATTTAATTCCACGGATGTATCGGCAATCCCCAATGACTTGTCCCAGAAAAAGCTGTTTAAAACAGGGCACACATTGGTCTGTCCGACTTACGACTGCCTTTTTGAGTTCGTAAATCCTACATAAATCCTACAACGGGCGGTCAGGTGGCGTAACGGAGATTGCGTTCGTCACCAACCCCGGAGCGGCTGGATTCGCCTGTTCGAATCCAGCTCACAGCTCCGGGGTTGTCACCAGCTTGGCAGGCCGTTCACACTAATACAATTGGCAGTATTAGAGGGTAGGAGAAGCTGGCAGGGTGGGTCCGGGTCGTTGTAAACAGCGACTCCTACAGTTCGGTCGGGGCGCCTGCTAAGCGCGGATAGGATCTAAGTGGGATAGTGTGATCCTTCCACACGCTACGCCCTCTCAGTGAGAATCCGCGCTGCCAGGTGAAAAGAAGCGGTTGATTGGCTGGACGTGTGTCGGAGGAAGCACATGGTAGCCTCCACTCTCCCAGACCGACTGTGGGGGGTAAGTGCGCAGCGACCAGGAAGGGGATTGGGAATTGGCATAACGACTAACATTGGGATGGGAGAAAAATCGGAGGAAAAAGGAGGGGGAAAAAGATCAATACATTTTTTTTTTAAATCCTACAACGAATTTACAATACCAAGCCTTTCGAGAATGCCGAATAAGTACGTAAATCGAGTTACGAAGGAATTTCTTTGTAACTTTTATATTTATATTTTAACTCATTCACTGCCAACGACGAGTATATTGGGCGCCAATCATTGAACGCCAACAATGAGTATACTCGTTATTTGATCGTTATTTCTTTTATTCAATATTTCTATTCATTACAAGCACACTCAGGGTTAACATGGGGAATCAGCTTGAGAATGTAAAAGTGCAATACCGGCCACATCACGCTAGATGGCGGTATCGAGCACCCTTTATACCCTTGTATCTTTCTCTGTGGGATGGCCAAACGTCTCCGGTTTCCTGTTTCCTTGTCGGGCGAGGGCAGCCGTTCTGCCGGTTCCATCGAAGCGCGTCAAATAACCCCGATCCATATGTTGTGGCGGATTATGCCGTAGGCGAAATGGACATTGTATATACCAGATGGCGATCAAACTATTGGAATATTATTTTTGGAATACTCCCGATCACAGGTAAGAATGATCTGACATACATTTTTGCTTGATCCTGCAATGCTTTTACACCAATCGGGCTGATAAGCATTTTTAGTGTTCAATGCAAATGTCTTTACTGACAATCAAATAATCAGAAACGCCCCCCCCCCCCCCCCCCCTTTCATGCATTCATAATGGACCATGGACAGTGGAAGATGGACAGTGGAAGAAAGAGAGGGTGGAGGAGAGAGGGATAAAACAAAGAAAAAGAAAGGCCCTTACAGGAGATGCTGCTAAATCCGGCAACATTTATCAAATGTTTTCTTGCACCAAGGTCAAGGAACCAGCAGGTTTGTCAGTGATAAAAATAAACATGTGGATGTTAGCTAGCTAACGTTACCATGAAATGCATCATCTCCCCTGTCAAAAGCCCAATGTTAAATATGCCAAGAAACAAATAAATAATTTAGCCCTTGTGTCTGAAAACTAAAGTGTTATACTCTTACCATATTAGGGGACTAAATTGAAGAACGCCATAAAAAGATTATATGTTGAAATAATGTCCCACTTTCTCAACTTCAGATTAAAAATGAAATACTCCCACTTTTCTGAAAGGAGTTGTTAAATCTGACATTACAAAAAACAATATGTGGTGGTTATGATCGGGGCTGAAGTTGACTAAACAATTTATGAAAGATAATGTGAGGATTCGCCTGTCCCTGGACCCCTTTTCCCTGTCTCCTACTCTTCACCAGCCCCCACCCTTGCGAGAACTTTTCCCTGTCTCCTACTCTTCACCAGCCCCCACCCTTTGACATTCTTGTTCCTCTACCTTCACGCACCTGTTGGGAGTTTGCAATCAGCTCGGGAGAGTACTTAGGTTGCGGACTCCCCTCCAGTCCTTGTCGGGTCGTTCTGTGTTCTGGACGCTGTGTTCGTTCTGTATTCTGTATGTTACCATCACCTGCCGCGTCTCCGGCGTGAGACGACGTGCCAGCCATCACCACCTGTCGCCGTTTGCCTGGAGTGGGACACCGCCTTCGCTCTCTAATTCTCTACGGGAGGTTTCCAGTGTTCCCACTCCAGACGTCAAGCCGGCTCGCCATCGCTCCCGATTACACGGGAGGAAGGCGTCTCTTCGTGATCCTCGTTCCTGGGGTGAGGCTCGCCGTCGCTCCCTATTATTCCACGGGAGGATGGCGTGTGCTCATCCCGTTCCCCTCGGACCCCGGCTCGTCGTCGCTCCCTATTATTCCACGGGAGGATGGCGTTCAAGTTTCAAGTTCAAGTTTCTTTAATAGTTGTCATACAGAAGTACAGAATACTTTTATACAAAATGCTTCTTACTGTTACGCTCCAGAGACTGTGCAAGACATGATAACAGTCTTGTGTTCAGTATAGACATATGTACAATGTTCGATGCAGAATAGACGTAACATAGTTACCATATAATATACAATACTGTGCAGTGTACTAATATACAATACTATATAGTGCAAGGCAGAAATGGGATGAGGTGCAATTTAGGTACAATTTACAGTAGGTTTACGAGTTGTAGTGCAAATCCTTTATCAATAAATATAAAGTGTGTTTGTGTGCTCTAAAGTGTGGAGAGTGGGTGCTGCAGTGTGTTTTTTTTTTTTTTTTAAACACACATATAAACAAACATGACAACACATGATAAGATACACAAGCATTAATACACAGTGTATATCCAACGAAATTACCATTTATACCAATGTCTTATACAGGATATACCCCTAATACCTGTTATCTAAAAACCTACACACATATGCTCCAGCTCGAACCCCCCCCCCCTCCCGGACCCCTCTTTGGATAGTACCTCCATTATCCCTCGCTCCTAACCAGACACTACCATTATAAGCTAGCTTTTATTCTCTCCACCACTTCTAACCACATTGTCATTTTGGATTCATTGAGACCCAGAATTCTTGCTGTAGATATTTCCTGATAAATCACATCGAGATAAGTAAGAAACCAAACTTTCCGGCAAATGTTTTCCGGTTGAAACCAGCGTGATGCGATCAGCTTTTTAGCTACTGTGATACCCGATAAAACCAATCTCTTTAGCTGTGGATGTACTGCAAACTCAAAAACATCATTCAATAGTAATACAGAGGGATGTACAGGTATATTCAGAGTTAAGAGATTTGATAATTGCTGGGTCACCTCTTTCCAGAATATCTTAACTGGTGGGCAGTCCCAGTACATGTGCATAAATGTTCCCTCGTCCCCATTTGTGCATAAGGAGCATTTGGAGTCTTGTATAAGACCCATTCTGTTCAGTCTTATAGGAGTCAAGTATGTCCTGTGAATATAGTTAAGATTGATTTGTTGATGGTCTGGGTTCCTTGATGTAAATCGAACATTTGCCCAGGCTTCTTGCCAATCAAAATATTTTTCCAGGTCTGGTATATCCCTCCTCCAGACTGAGTCTAGGTGGAGGGTTTCATACGAGGACGTTAGTAATTGATGATAAAAATCTGAAACAAAACCTCTCGATGTCTCTCTTTCATAGAAGAATTTGTGGTATCTGTGGTGTTCAATTGGTATCTTTAATGGTGACGCCCATTTTATATGCCCATACGCAGGTGCAGAATGGGACTTTCGTCTTGTTTACATCAGGGTCCCCCATTTTCAATTCATCATAACATATATGGCATACATGACATACAGATAGACAGTACTGCTACATCTATTTTTTTTTTTTTTTTTTTTATCCACTTTTTCTCCCATTTTTCTATATTTTCTCCCATCCCAATTTCGTATCATCCAATTCAACCCTCCCCTGTCACGGACGCTGTTTCTTGCCTCCCACAAGCCGGCTGCAATGTGGACTAAGTCATACATAGCACAAGTCCCCTCCGGTACTTGAGGTAACAGCAGTCGCATCTTTTCACCTGCGCAGCTCGATCTCTCAGTGGCGAGGAGTAACGCGTGGGAGGCTCACGCTGCCCCCGACACTTCCTGATTCTACTGTGCAGGCGCACCAACCGACCTGTAGGAGTCGCTGTCCACAACGCCCGATCCCCACCCATCAGTTTCCCACCCCCTAATACGGCCAATGTGTATTAGTACGGACGACCAGCTAAACTGAAAGCAAATGTGGAGCGCTGGGCTCGAACTGACGAGCCCAGCGTCTCCAGCATTTCGTGGTGAGTGCCTTGCCCACTACGCCACGTAGCCGCCCCTAGTACTGCTACATCTATATACATTTATGACATACCAGATTTACAAATACAGTACTGTATTTAAAAAAAAAGTTAAAAGGGCGGTCAGGTGGCGTAACGGAGATTGCGTTCGTCACCAACCCCGGAGACGCTGGATTCGCCTGTTCGAATCCAGCTCACAGCTCCGGGGTTGTCACCAGCTTGGCTGGCCGTTCACACTAATACAATTGGCTGTATTAGAGGGTGGGAGAAGCTGGCGGGGTGGGTCCGGGTCGTTGTAAACAGCGACTCCTACAGTTCGGTCGGGGCGCCTGCTAAGCGCGGATAGGATCTAAGTGGGATAGTGTGATCCTTCCACACGCTACGCCCTCTCAGTGAAAGTCCGCGTTGCCAGGTGAAAAGAAGCGGTTGATTGGGTAGACGTGTGTCGGAGGAAGCACGTGATAGCCTCCACTCTCCCAGACCGACTGTGGGGAGTAAGTGCGCAGCGACCAGGAAGGGGATTGGGAATTGGCATAACGACTAACATTGGGATGGGAGAAAATCGGAGGAAAAAGGAGGGGGAAAAATATATAAAAAAAAAAAAAAAGGGTATATACATTTGATGAAGAAACTGTACATTGGGGGTGGTGGGTGGGGTGGGGTGGGGGGGGGGACTGTACATTGATTGTGATATTACAGAGGATTTTGATTGCAATATTTTATTGTGAAATAATAATTAAATTATGTGAAATATTGATATGCTACTGTGAGATTACAACATCTGATGTGATATTACAGAGGATTTTGATTGCAGTATTTTATTGTGAAATAATAATAATATAATGTGAAATCAAAAGATACTTTCTTTTTTACATGTATTTGTTGGGATATTACAGGGGGCCTTGATTACAATATGTTACTGTAAGATAATACTGTTAAATGTTGTGAAATGCTGGTTAATTTTTACCTCTACCTCTGATTGGCTTACCATGACATTTTACTCAACCTCAGCCAACCGCGCGCTGCCCACTTTAACCAAGGAAGGACAGAATGCCTCTCGACGCAGAGATCTGTCTGATGAAAAAAAAAAGAGCTTCAATCGTTAAAAAAAGCTTCAATCGCCGTTATTTATAGCGCCGTTACTCCCATCACTGGAAAGGGGAGATGTGGCCCAATCCATAGATGTGCGACTTGGCCATAATAAGGTAATTTATAGGCCTGATATTCGATATTCTATATTCATATTTCAAATTGCAGGTGTCTGGATGGCTAAATTCAGCACTGTATCTACAAAAAACCCTGTAAATCATCTGCCCTTTATTAATTTGCTTAGATTTTCTGTACACCTGATCTCAAGAAGGTGCTGAATGATCTACATTTTTCACGTCTGGTCAACGTTAGCATGGTGTTATTCACTCAAGCCTAGTAACAGACACAATATTTCTGACACTGTGAATACATTCCGTGAGATCCATAGATGTCCCTAGATACCAAGAACATGCAAATGGACCTTGTAGAAGTGGAGCAATCTTCCATTTACTTATGTATGTATTTTTAGGCATATTTTCTGAAAATATGGCTAGGGCTTAAGAGGTAAAGCCATTGCTGGGAAATTACCACCTTATATCACAGTGTTACTAGATTCGAACTATGGACCCTATCTGACTCACTCAAATGACTGGCGTATGTTTAAGGTCCCCAGAGTACAGACTGAGCCTGGAAAGTCAGCCATTTATTTGAATGACCCAGCTTCTTGGAATGATCTTCAACTCACTAAGAATTAATACCCCAGTAACCTATAGTTTAGAAGCATGATTACAAATCTCCCTGTTTCAGTCTGTGACTGTTTTTAATTTTGATCTACTTAGTTTTGTATTCCATGTCAAAACTGACATTAATTATTTATTCAATGTCTAAATGGATTCTTCCCTTCTGTTTTTATTTGTGTTTTGACCTGTTTTAACTTACCTGTAATCTCTACGTTATTAACAATGAGGGGAAACCCTCAATGATTATTTGAGAATAAATAAAGGTTTGAAAAACCTGTTTTGCATAACATCATCAAGAATTCTTTGTCAGACATTTTAAGGTGTGGGCCTATATGCAAAATGACCATTCAAGAATGTACATTTGATTAGGAATGACCTTTCAATTTGAGTTCTATGTTGACATTTTCACATGGCCATTTGATTCCAGTTCCAAGTTTGCAGTCATTGAAGCGGACGCTGGGCCTGATTATGTGCTGGACTGCAGTGAAACATCTAGTATCGTTAGTGTGCCCATGACCTTTTTAGCCCGCTGTAGAAGCTGTAAGACTGATGGTTCGCTTCCATTAGTAGAGGTTACCTTGCTTGTTTAAATATGATTAAAAAAAAACGCCTATATTACTTTTGCAAAATGAATCAATGGTCAGCAGCCGCTCATATTTTGGTATCTATCGTACGGAGTAAATACTAAAATGGCTGGATGTCTTTTTGTCCATTTTGCCAAATCAGCATGGCAGTGAGTGTGAGTGTTTCACCTTTTACATAGGTAGCATTTGGATGGATTTATCGTTTAGATCGCTAGCGTGGCTAACAAATGCAAATATATTGTAATTTGCCCTGTTGTTGTGACCAGGATTATGTTCCTTTTTGCCTCCTTGATGCGCGCACACTGAGTCTGGCGTGGATGAGAAACCTGTCTATTAAACATTGATATAAATTGTGCCCCATGTATATTAAACTGTGTGTATTTAAACCAGTATGAATATTACTAGTGTAACAGAGTGGATTTGATCCTGGGACCATAAGATCCACAGGTGGCTACACTAACCAGTTGAGCTACAGGGTTTTACTATAAACTACTGAGGAGTCGGTCGCAGTCAACCAGCATTGCTAACGGGTCTGAACCTTTAGCTCAGCTGGTTGGTGCAGCCGTGTGTGGATTCTATGGTCCCTGTAATCATGATTTTCTAATTCTAACAGTGTGTTCTGGCTTTTGTTTTGGCTTTTTTGTTTCTTGTTGAAGTGAACAAGAGAATATATGCACATTCAGAGAGCGAGAGAGCGAGAGAGAGATGGCCTCTGCTCCATAACATAATTTCAACTGGCTCCTTCTTCGCCACTCTCGAAAAAATTTGTTCTCAGAAAACAGGCCAGGGGCAGCATGCATGCAAGAAAGACAAGGCCACAGTGCTAGCAGCTTGTATTAGAAACATACTTGTGTTGAGAGGATGAAAGACGACTCTCTAGTTTCACTCAGTTGAAGTTATCGCCTTCAGCTCAACATTCAGGTTTTTTTTCACTCCGTCTTTTTGCAGTTGACATTATGCACTGGCGATGTTGATTGTGTGTTGTAATGACGTTGAGATCTGAATTTGGTTGACTGTGGCCACTACTTGCTCCATAACTATTCCTAATTCATGATATGAATTATTATGAGCAGAGGCAGCCCATTGTCATTGCCAACATCAAGCTCACTCCAAGAGAGAGAGAGAGAGAGAGAGAGAGAGAGAGAGAGAGAGAGAGAGAGAGAGAGAGAGAGAGAGAGAGAGAGAGAGAGAGAGAGAGAGAGAGAGAGAGAGAGAGAGAGAGAGAGAGAGAGAGAGAGAGAGAGAGAGAGAGAGAGAATGGAGACTGGCTGATTTTTTGCTCAGCAAATCTGATGACTGGCAGCTTGTATTTGAGGAGCAACAATGATGAGCGACTTATGATAAAAATCATATGACTTATGATACAAATCATATGACTTTAAATCATATGACTTATGATAAAAACAAAAACGCACGTTTACACAACTGGCAAAACCTTGGTCTTTCCTGCTAACAAAGCAGAGACCAATTTCCCTGAATATATATGTTTTACATATATACAGTTAGACTCCAAAACTATGGAACTAAAAAATCTACTGGATAGCTTTGACCTAATACAGCATATAACAAATGCAACTCACCGGCTTGGGAATACACTAGACTTAGTTATAACAACAACTGGGCTAAGCATAACAAATATCTCAATAACTGAATTACCTCTCTCCGACCATCACTGTATATTTTTTGATACTCAAATAACCCTTACTAAAACAAAAAAAGAAATCATAGTTAAAAAGAGGCTCCTAAACGACAAAGCTGAATCAAAGTTCATTGATCTTATCAGACTACATGAACCACACAATCATGACAGCTCTCTAAATGAAATGGTAGAAAATCTCAATGATGCAATGTCATCTATATTAAATTCTGTCGCCCCATTAAAAACGAAAAAGAAGAAAACTAGAGCCTCGCCCTGGTTAAACTATAATACGGTCAACGAAGAAAAAAGGAAATGTCGTGCAGCGGAGCGAAAATGGAGAAAAACAAAAACCACCATATGCTGTGATATATACAAAGATGCTTTAACTGCTTATAATAAAACCATCCGCTTAGCAAGGAAAGATTACTTCTCTAAAATCATTACAGAAAATGCTGGAAACTCCAGAATCCTCTTTTCCACTATTAATGTACTACTCAACACTGCCCCTACACCTCCTCAGTCATCAACGGTTAAGTGTGAAGAACTTGCACTATTCTTTAACAACAAAATAACCTTGATCAGGGCCAGCATTACTCATGATGGAAATAAAGTTGATTGCGGCAAACCGTGCAATGTAACCATGAGAAGTTTCACATGCATCACATTAGATGTACTCTGCAAAACTGTCTCAGAATGTAACTCCTCCACCTCAGACATTGACCCTATACCTACAGCTTTCTTCAAACGGGTATTTAATAGTGTTTCAAGCCCTGTGCTAGATATCATAAACACTTCCCTTAGGACTGGTATTTTCCCGGATGCCTCTAAAACAGCAGTTGTAAAGCCATTACTAAAAAAACCTAACTTGGATAGTAATGAAATGGCAAATTATCGTCCAATATCCAACCTACCATTCATTAGTAAAGTACTTGAAAAGATAGTTTCAGTTCAAATAAATTCCTTTCTTGAAGAAAACAACATCTTAGAAGAATTTCAGTCAGGATTCAGAAAATATCATAGCACTGAAACTGCCCTCACCAAAATAATCAGTGACCTCAGACTAAACTCTGACGAGAATAAGATCTCCATCCTTATCCTGTTAGATCTCAGTGCAGCATTTGATACAATCGATCACGATATTCTAATCGATCGTCTTGAAAACCATGTCGGTTTCTCAGACCATGTGCTGGGCTGGTTTAAAACATACATCAGAGGGAGGAAATTCTATGTTAAACTAGGAGATCACATGTCTGATATATACGACAACAACTATGGAGTTGCACAAGGGAGTTGCTTAGGTCCTTTACTTTTCTCCCTTTACATGTTACCGCTGGGTGATATCATCAGAGAACATAATGTAGATTTCCATAGCTATGCGGATGATACACAACTGTACATATCTGCTGAACCAAATGATACAGCGATTAGCTCCATTACAGACTGCTTACTGGCAATAAATAAATGGATGAGTAAGAACTTCCTGAAACTAAACGAGAACAAAACTGAAATTCTAATTATCGGCTCCAAAACTAAAAAAGAAACATTAATAAAGAACCTGGGGGGACTAACCCCTTGGATCAAATCTGAGGTCACTAGTCTTGGGGTTATCATAGATTCAGAACTGAACTTCAATTCTCATATTAGCAAAGTGACGAAAACATCGTTCTTCCATCTCAGAAATATAGCAAAAGTACGACCATTTATTAATCAGAACGATGCTGAGAAGCTAATTCATGCATTCATATCTAGCCGGTTAGACTACTGTAATGCACTTTTCACAGGTCTCCCTAAGAAAACCACAGAGAGGCTTCAGCTAATCCAAAACTCTGCAGCCCGACTGCTAACTAGAACCAAAAGGAGAGAGCACATTAGTCCAGTCCTAGCCGCTTTACACTGGCTTCCTGTAACATTTAGAATTGACTTTAAGGTCCTTCTCCTTACATACAAAGCTCTAAATGGACAGGGACCTAGCTACATCGCCAACACTCTAATAAATTACACACCAGCAAGAACACTGCGATCATCAGCTGCTGGACTACTAGAGGCTCCCAGAAGCAGTCAAAAGAGGATCGGTAATGCAGCCTTTATCAACTATGCCCCAAAACTATGGAACAAACTACCCCAAAACATCAGGGAAGCCAACTCGCTAGACATCTTTAAAAGACAGCTTAAAACCTATCTCTTTGCTCAGGCATTTCACTGATAGATATCTGCTACCACCTAGTGGCAAGAGGAAACATCAGGGATATCCTGACACAACTTGTATTTATTCTTACCCTGCCTACTCTTTTACACTGCCTATCAAATTCATGTGTCGGTTATTGCACTTTTTACTTCTTACTGATGACTATTTTTAAACTGAATCATTTTAAACTATTCTTATTATTTGCTAGATCCAAATGTGAAACACTGATTATTTATGACTATTTTTAAACTGAATAATTTTATTCTTATTATTTGCTAGATCCAAATGTGAAACACTGTGATTATTTGTTCATGAATTACAGGAGTATTACTGAATAGAGAGCCTATTAGGATGCTAGATCCTAATGTGAAACACTGTGATTTGCCATATCTTGCTATGCTCGCTCATGCCTGTATTTTTTATGTCCGTTCTATTTTATAATTTTTTGACTATTTTTAAACTGAATAATTTTAAACTATTTTTACTATTTGTGTTACTGAAAACTGTAAGCGGAGAGCCTATTGGGATGCTAGATCCTAATGTGAAACACTGTGATTCTACCTGTCTATCTTTTTATGCTCGCTTATGCCTGTATTTTTTGCTGTTGTGAAGCACTTTGAACTGCAACCTCTGTATGAAAAGTGCTATACAAATAAAGTTATTATTATTATTACATATATACAGTGGACTCAATACTCAAATACAGTACAAGATAGGTAACCTAGTTCACGTTTGAGTTTTATTTGTGTCTAAGGATTCAAGTAAAGTATAAATCATCACCTTCATGTCACTATAAGTCAAAGTGCCGATACGGTAGGCGGAATTTGTGACTCTTTTCTGTCCAATTTCTCCATGTAAGAGTCACAGTCATCTGTGTAAACCTTGGAACTTCCAGAACACAGGAGTTACATTTGTAATTGAATTTCTTTCATTTTTCTTTGAAGTATTTTTTTACATAAAACTAATGTCACCTTAAAATAATACATTTGGAGTATTAGTCTTTTAAAATAAGATATCACACAGAACAAAATGTCAAGTATAATTTGTAATTCAGTGAAATATGATAATTGGTTAAAGGTCTCACTACCTTTGCAAAGTATACTGTACTGTATACCTTGTATATACTCAATACTGTATATACAGCACTTTGATTCTACAAAAACAAATGTGCATGGATTCTATACAGGCTTTATATAATCTATGTGCATGAATAATCTGTATTGAACAATATAGATGAATAAAGATATTAAATACAGGTTATTATGTATAGGTTAACATTCCTATATTGGGGAATCTGTAAACCAAAATGACAGTTGGCCTGGTAGAGGGCTAGTTGAAAAGATCAACACTTTATGAATTAATAACATCCAGCTCTGAATAAATATATGAGTAAATAAAACAATTGTTGATTGTTGTACAATAATATGTCTGAGCAGGCTACGTCTTCATTTGCTGTTCCAGCCAATCATTCCACATCCTCCTTCCCCCAAGTCCCAAAATAAAATTACAAATTAAGGCAAATGTGTAAAAACTGTCATTCATTGCTATGCAAGGAAGCTGTCTCCAGATTTATGATAATCCCTAGAAGACACTCTCTTTTCTGTGTGATGCTCACACCATTTCCCAGCCTCATGCACAGTGAGAGAACAGTTTTCACCATGGACTAAATCCCCAAAACCTGTAAAAATGCAAAGTGTTGGGGCTGAATTCCCCATCAGGGAGCAGGATTCTCTATACAAATGTAATTGATTGTTGTGCCACGGTGTAATAATAAAGAGCTATCATTGGAGCTACTGGTGTTTGGAGACCTTTTAAGAATCAGACCTTGTATACCTCAGATCCCAATCTCTTCTCTATATCAAGATTAAGTTTTTACAAATTGCAATTAATTTACATTGTGATAAAAATGCTAATTCCAAATGCAATGTAAGGAAACCTGAGGACCAAAAAGGGACCAGCTCTCTGGTTACAGATGGAGACGTGTAGCTACTAGGGATGGGTACCGAATTCGGTACTTTTGAGGTACCGAACCGAAACACGTCGGTACTACCGAGTATCGAATCAAGTGAGAAACCCAAAAAAAAAAAAAAAAAAATAAAAAAAAAAAAATGTATAAAAAAATGTTTTACCTTTTTTTTTTTTTTTTTTACTTTTTTCTTTTCATGTCAACGTTCACACGCACAATATATGCTTACCTAGGATTTGACTTGATTCAACAACAAAGCAGTCGGAGCAATGACAAGCCGAAAACTGTCGAAATTGTAGTTATTTGAAGTTTGAATTTTTTTTTTTTACGACTGTAAATTTAATTTCTTGAGACTAAAGTACCGAAAAAAGGTACCGTTGGGTACCGGTATCGATTCACAGGTACCGGTACCGGTATCGGTTCAAATGTGAAAGGTACCCATCCCTAGTAGCTACATGTTTCTTGTGCATCTGTTGCTCAGTCTGACGTCTCCAGCAGGCATATGATTAAGATCATCAGGTTTTTCCTTTCAAGTGATTGCCATGGTGAAAACGGTTGAATGAATCTCTTGGAATGATTATTGTGTTTTTTTGTTGTTGTTTTTTTCAGGTATGTTTGTTTATTATTATACATATGTTTTTAATAAACATTTACTGACAAATCATGGAAAACCATGAGCATGAGATAATGTTATTTAAAAAAAAAAAATAGTTTATTATTATAAATGTAAATATATATATAAATGTAATATAAATGTTTTTAAACATTTACTGACAAATCATGCAATTTGTCACCTGTCATGGCATGTTTGTCAAAGTGAACTGTTTAGTCAGCCCACACTATGTGATTGTATAAAAAGAAACAGTATGTCATGATGGCCGGCGGAAGCAAAAAAGTGTTTCCCCCTTAACGAGTAATACACGATCACTCAAGTATAACATACGATCAATCGATCTGGATTTGTCTTAAAAATGCCCATCCCTAATATATACAGTGTGAAGACATGGTGGTGGTCAAGTTGGTCAAGTTCACTGCTAGAGAAAATATGAATCAATTATAACATAAAGAAAATCTACATATTTCATCGTTTTTGATTTAGAACTTCTCATTACATCTGACAGCTAGCTGTCATGTAGGAAAATTGCATTGACTGGATCCATTTATGTGAGAAGCAATATCTATGCAAAGAGGTGTTTTATTAAGTGTTACAGTGCTCCCCATAGAGTTACCCTTCCCTAGTCCTTTATTGAAAGGAGCGAAAAGGAAAGAAAATAGTAATACCTAATATCTCTGAAAAATGGAGTAAAACAATCAAGAAGCGATAACGAAAACCCCACACCTCTCTCTCCCGCTTCGTACTGTTGTGAATAATAACATTTGTTTGTTGGGGATTACAGGTCCCTGCTACACTGCTACAGGGTGTTGCAATGTTTTGTTGTCGTTGCCTGTGACAGTCTGAAATGGCTTTTGGTTTGTCAAACAACTGCAGAGTTGCTTTCTAAGTCCCACTGTGACAATATGACGATCACTTTCGCCTGGCATTGTGAGTTGGGGCCATGTTAAGGAAGCCTCCGACACAAACTGGCTTTTCATTTCTCTTATCATACTCCAACAGTATTGAGAATCTCACTGGAGATTTCGGGTGGTACAAGTTGTATTCTGGATGATATGTGGTAATCAGGCCCCTTGTGTCTCTCTCTCTCTCACATACAGTACATTTCCCCTCTCTCATTCGCTCTCCCTCTCTATCTCACATGCTCTCTCTATTCCCCCTCTCTCTCTCTCTCTCTCTCTCTCTCTCCCTCACGCACTCTGTCTCTTTCTCCCTCTCTCCTCCCTCTCCTCTCTAAATCTGTTTTGTGTGTGTGTGTGTGTGTGTGTGTGTGTGTGTGTGTGTGTGTGTGTGTGTGTGTGTGTGTGTGTGTGTGTGTGTGTGTGTGTGTGTGTGTGTGTGTGTGTGTGTGTGTGTGTGTGTGTGTGTGTGTGTGTGTGTGTGTGTGTCCTCAACTTGCTGTGTCTTGGCATTACAGTACATCGTTCTCCACATGGCACACTATTAAGCTTTTGGGATCTGGGAAGACGGCCCGGGCCTTTGCCAGATTTGTCATAGCAGCAGCAGCAGCGGCATTGTTGTACCGTGCATGAATCACATGCCCCACCAAATCGGCGCTAAGCTAGGGGAAATAAAATAAAGATTTGTTTCTTTTTTTGGTTGTAAATACAGAGCACGTCCCGAGTTTGACACCAGTCCTCACACTCGGATCTAGTTGCTTTTTATGTTGGAACATTTGTGACACATGTTTAGTCTGTAAGGGTCTCTCTTTCTCACTCTCTTTCTCTCCCTCCCTCCTACCGCTCTTCCATCCATCTCCCCATATGATATTCTGTCCAGGTACGATGTCATGGCAACACTTAGTTATGCAGTGGAATTTATTGTCTGCACTGCGGCAGATTACTATTGCTTAACATGCTACACAGGAGACTTAAAGAGCCAACACCTTTCACAGCTTCGCATCCTGCTGGCAGAGGCAGGTTGGGGAGCCTGGTCTTTGTGTGTGTGTGTGTGTGTGTGTGGTTTCCTGTACTGTGAAGGACACACTGTACAATAGGAGTGAGAGAGAGAGAGAGAGAGAGAGAGAGAGAGAGAGAGAGAGAGAGAGAGAGAGAGAGAGAGAGAGAGAGAGAGAGAGAGAGAGATCACAATAAGAAGGCATCCTTCACTGTTTACATGGATGAATCACTCTCTCCATGGTCTCATTTTCCCAACACAGCGGCGGTCTGGGAGAGATTGTATACTACTCAGGGCCGCCTCAGGGGGTGTGCGAGCAGTGCGGTCGCACAGGGCCTCGCGGGAGGGGGGCCTCGCAAAAAAAAAAAAAAAAAAAAAAATTATTAATTTTTTTTATTATTTTATTTTATTTTATTTTATTTTTTTTTGCGAGGCCCCCCTTCCCGCGAGGCCCTTTTTCATCACAGACCTAAAATCTAGTTTTGCTTATATGCTTATATATTTCACATTAGACACGTTTGTAGAATGTGTCTGACTTGTTCCTGGGTCCTGCAGACATACTCACTATTGGAGCTCAGCTGGGGTTCTGCAGCAGCAGGCAGGTTTCAACGAAGGGAGTGGTTTTACTTACGTCATGTGTAGACAGTAGTACGCCCGCCGGCGCCGCGTGAGTCGAGATGCTTCCAGCGTGAGTCAGCTGCGTTTGACTATTTCATTTTCAGCGTGCAGCTTTTGACTATGCTTAGTCAAAGACGAAGACGAAGAAAGAGGTCGGTCATTATCATCATTATCAGTCGGTCGGTCGGTCACCAAGGAACGTTGACGAAAGGCCTCTCGCTAGCGGGACAAATGGCCGGAGCCATGATGTCGGCTATTAGCTAGCTTAGCTAAATGCTAACTAGCGTTAGCTAAGCTATCCAGAGGAGCGAGGCGAGGCGAGTGGATGTCTTTTCAAAAGAAGGAGAAGATAACTTGTGAGCAGATAAATCTGTTAGGCAGCAATACGCCGAAAGGTGTCCAGTCTGCCGGAAAGTACTCGAAGAAGAAGAAGAAGAAATTACACCGTGGGGCCAAGAAAGTCTCCTTCCACGTTGATACTGCGTTATGGTGAGTGACCGTGAGTCAACCTATGATTATATACCCGCCGTGGATCTGACATCTCTCTTTCTCTCTCTCTCTCTGGAGCCAAACTGGTCGACTAGCTAATACTACTAGTAGCTAACGCTAACGGTGTGTGCCTGGTGGTGAGAGCACCTGGCTGTATGCATGTATACCATGACAAGGCAGCGAGAGGCCTTTCGTCAACGTGGAGACCTGTGTTGCGGCCTTTCGCCCTGCGCCCTCGTGCAGGTAACTAAGATTAATGAAAATGTCATGACATTACCCCACTCTTCCTTCCTTCCCCTCCCGAATGTTTTGTTAATAACGATGTTTTTTTCCAGGCAAAACATATGCTACTTCACAACATTTGGAGATACGACATGTGCTGTGTGTGAATGGTGTAGCTTGTGTAGCTTGTGTAGCTTGGGTAGCGTTGGGCCATTGGCCAAAGCTGTGTGTGGCCTGGTGTCTCACAGTACCTGGCTAGCCTATTTAGCTGATGTCGGCCATTGGCTCCTTGCTTTGGTTTCTCTGGTATACCCTGCTCTTCTTGTTGGATTTAAGTGTTGATCTTTGTCCTTTTGAATCTGTCATACATGCTCTAGTCTCTCTCTAACACACACACACATGACAAACACACATGTTCTCTCTCTCTCTCTCTCTCTTTCTAACACACACAGTCTGCCTATGGCGGCCTTTCTCGATGGCTAGGCTGTGCTCAAGGATCTTCAGTCACAGTGCTCAGGTATTCTGCCACTGTGTACTCTCTGTTTAGGGCCAAATAGCATTTCAATTTCTTTCCAATGTGTCTCTCTCTCTCTCTCTCTCTCTTTTGATCTTTGTCCTTTTTAAATCTCGCACAGGGCCTCGCATTTCTCCCAGGCGGCCCTGATACTACTCCATGTATTTCTCACACAAAGACCTACTTGGTCATTGGTTTTGTTACAGTCGTACAGAGGAGGGAGAGGTAGTGGTGGTGGAGGAGGAGGTAGTGGTGCAGGGGCGTCGTTTTGGTATGGCAAGGTATGGCACTCGCCATACCTTGGCAAATTAAAATTTTAAAATTTTAAAAATTTTAAATTATTATTAAAAAAATGTTTTATGTTGATTTAGAATTTGAATGTCAACATTATGAACAAAGCTTCGAACTATTCGGTACAGCCCTAGCATGTTTTGATATTGTCAATTATCTCACTTTTACTAGGTGACTTTTACTGTGACTAACTGAAATATGCCCCCAAAAAAAAGGAAAATGGACATACAGACGTTTTTTAATCAAAGGGCAGCAGAGACAAGTGATACAGGGACACAGGTAAGGTCTTACAATGGCTTAGTGATTATAACAGTGCAGTTCAGCATTCAGTAACCCATACTTTTTGTGAATGTGTTTTTGATACTACATTCTGTTGAACACACACCTCAAAACCGTACCTAAGGAAAATTGGCTCAATTGCAAGAAAAATAATAGATAGTTATGATATTACATTCTGCATAATTCGTATGAACAATATTGTGGTTCCCTGCTTTAGTCTGTTGACACATTTCTATACTAAAAATGCTTGTGTAGTCCTGTGTCATACCTAAATGTCATATAACTGAATTGTATAGAAACAACTCACCAAAAGTGACTATTGCGCAACTGATTTGACAAAAAAAATCCTTCACCCCCCTCCTAATTGCCATACCTTGGCTTTTACTGAAACGACGCCACTGGGAGGGAGATGTAGTGGTGGTGGAGGAGGAGGTAGTGGTGGTACAGAGGAGGCAGTGGCGGACGCTATCAACTAC